>NW_026067896.1:15259874-15303745 GCF_014885135.2 Alexandromys fortis
GGGGGAGGGGGAGGGAAATGGGAGGAGGTGGTGGGAGGAGGCAGAAATCTTTAAAAATAAATAAAAAAAGAGAAGGCGCTACACAAGCTGCTGAGGAAGAAGAGCAATTAATAGTCCTATTTAGACATAGAGCCTACAAAACACAATGGCCAGATATCTCCAAGGGTACAATAGTGGCATTTATATATTGGGCAAACCAACAGCTGTTTAATTGGACTCTCAATGGTGGCTCAATAGGAGGGAATTCATATCTGGTATTATAAACTTATCCAGCTATGCATGGTTGGTGAGGTCATGGACCCCAGAGGATAATCTTGAGCTGCCACTTTCCTAGCCACTATAATTTCTAACTGCGTCCTAAATATGTATTCCTACATCCACAAGTAAGTATAGCTTTCACGTCTCATAAGAAATCTACTTTTGCAGCAGATGGAAAGTATTACAGTTAACTAAAACTGCTCAAAAAAAACACAGAAAAACTGATTATGGGGTGCCAATCTCATTTGGCACCTCTATAATATAACCCTCTACCGAAGGTTCAAAGAATATCATGAAGGAGGAGGGTGGATTTTAAGAGCCCAGGGGCCCAAGATATCTGCTATGATATAGCATCTTTCATACATGACAGGGAAGTTGCATTATAGTGGTATATTATTTGTGTTTAAATAAAGAAAGCTTTCCTGAAGAGCAGAGGGCAAAGCAATCACACTAGTTGGCCATATAGGCAAGGGAGTGGTGGCACATACCTTTAATCCCAAGATTCGGGAGGCAGAGGCAGGCGGATCTCTGAGTTCAAGGCCACCCCGGGCTACACAAAAATCAATCCAGAAACTGATCCAGGTGGTAGTGGTTCACATCTCTAATCCCAGCACTAGGGAGGTGGAGACAGGAGTGATATGGCTGGGCAGAGAGAGGAATATAAAGGGGAAGAGACAGGAACTCAGTGGAGTGTGGAATCTGAGGATTCGTGGAGACAGGATCTCGCCCTTTCGGTCTGAAGATTTGGGAGAGGTAAAAGGTCTCACTAGTGGTTGGCTGCTTTTCTTTTCTGACCTTCAGATTGTACCCCAATATCTGTCTCTGGGTTTTATTATTTGTGCTACACTGCATCTTTCAGATCTCAAAATTATGGCTACTCAAACAAGATCTGCACAATGACAAATACCAGTAGACAAGCCAGCACAGATGGGGTGGGGACTCTCACATGCCCACACCATCCCCAGATGAAGAGCTACAGGCAATTAATGGCCGCTGAGAGAGGGAGAATTAATCTTCTCCAGGGACATGGCCCCTAGTAGGTTAGCCAATCCCAAGTGGTCAGCCCTCAATACAGAACCATACCAGCAACACTAAATGAACTCAACAAAAAGTTGTAAGTATGCATCTTAGGGTTTCTGTTGCTGTGCAAACACCATGGCCCAAAAAACACGTCAGGGAGGAAAGGGTTTATTTGACTTACATTTCCACTTTGCTGTTCATCACTGAAGAAAGTCAGAACAGGAACTCAAGCACGACAGGAACCTGAGGGCAGGAACTGACACAGAGGCCATGGAGGAGTGCTGCTCACTGGCTTGCTCCCTACATCTTTCCCAGCCTGCTTTCTTATAGAACCTAAGACCACCAGCCCAGAAGTGGCACTACCCACAATTGGCTGGGTCTTCCTCCATCAGTCAGTAATTAGGAAAATGACTTATAGCTGGATCTTATGGAGGCATTTTTCTCAGCTGAGGTTCTCTTCTTTCAGCTAACTCTAGCTTGTGCCAACTTGATATAAGACTAGCCAGCACAGTATGCATGTAGTATGTATGTATGCATGCATGTGTATATATGCAATAATAATTAAAGAAGCCATTAATCTGAGAGTGGGAACATTAAGAAAGAGTTGGGAGAAAGGGAGGGGTGGAAATGATGCACACACCAAACTCATGTAGAAAAGTTTCAAAAAATTTAAAGAAAAATATACAAAAGAAGTCTCTTGTGTGAAGCTAAACCTTTCCACAAAACACGTTGTTCTTGGTTGTTCACAGTGATGTCAATCCTACTAGCCAAATGGTTACGACTTAAATGTCTGTCAGGTGATGAGTGGGAAAAAATAAAACACCTGGTTCACGCAGCAGATGCTCTAGATCCACAGATATGAGCGATGTGCTGACAAATCTTTAACACGTTGTTCTAATTCAGTGGTTCTCAGTTTGTGGGTCGTTTCCCCTCTGAGGGCCAAGTGACCTTTTCACAGGAGTCGCATATCACATATTCTACATATCAGATATCTATGATTCATAACAGCAGTAAAAATACAATTATGAAGTAAAAACAAAATAAATTTATGGTTGAGGGGTCACTATAACATGAGGAACTGTATTAAACTATCATAGCATCAGGGAGGTTGAGAACCACTGTTCTCAGTGGATGAAGCCAAACATAAATGACCACAGACTGAATGATTCCAGTTACCTTCCAGCACCTGAGGGGAGAATTATAGAATTTGGGAATTCCTCTTTTTGTCCCCATGCAGTGATAGGTTTGTGCATACTGGGCAAGTCCTCTACCACTGAACTGCAAACCCAGCTGTCTGGGAATGCCTTTGCTAGTGAAAAGGCTCTGGCCATTATGGAGGTGGATAGCGTTGTAACCAAAGGACATTCAGAGCTGATGATCTGCTGGAAACCTTTCCTAGCAGAGATGGCTGTATTGGGTTATGTCCTCAAGACATTAGGAAGGGATTTATCTACCTTTTCCGCACACCCTCCTCTCCACTGATCGAATTTCTTTCTGTGAGATGCCATGTCACACTGGTTAAATGCCTAACTCTGGTTTGCACTATATGTGTCCAGTTCTTTTCTCTACTACTCACTAGTTTTGTGTTCTGAAGTTACACAATCTCTTGCTTTCTATATGAAGAGGATTTAGCTATACTTTCTACTTAATAGACTTATTTTCAGGTTTAAACCAAGTAATCACCTAGATGGACTTATACTATGCTTGTTAAAACTAATAATAATAAATATTAACCACTGTGGCTGCTGGTACTGTTTTTCTATGGATGTTATTTATGGTATATTTGACAAAATGGACTGCCCACATTCGGCATTTCTATTCATCATTGGAAATTACTTGAGCAAAGTACAATGATACACATATCTATCTATCTATACATGAAGTGTCATAATAAAGCTCCACACACTACTTATCAAGTAAATTAAATAGGGAATTAATAAGTTGGGTTTTACCCTAGGGTATGAGTCACTCAAACTTCGAGTATAAGTCTGGCAGAGAACAAGGACAGTATGTTGACAGGTTGAGGTTTCTGGTCCCACTAAGCTGTGTATGAAAATCATAGCCCTGACAAATTCACCAAAGTCACAATTGTTAGCTTGTGAAGCCCCTGCAGCCTTGTCCTTCCCTAAAAATGCCATCTCTTGGACTTTAGGAGGAGATGTCACAAAGAAAGGGAAGAAAGGCCCCTGCGGCCATATAGTGGAAGGTGTGGGCCTGATCTCAAAAGCTACGTTTTCTACATGAAGTCACAGCCCTTCCTAAAATGCTTCGCGAACTTCTTTCTGTTCCTATGTGAAACTGAAGTGGTTCTGTGACCCCAGGGTTCCCCCTGGTTGGCTCCTGTCTGTCTTTCAGGTTTCTGTACAACCCTCCTTTGACTTTCTGTGCTCCCACCCAGGAATTGGCAAACCACAGCCAAGTTTTTTGAAGTTTTATTGGGACCTAGCAACCCCATATGTTTGTATATCTCAGGTGGCTGCTTTCACACTGCAATGGCAGAGGTAGGCCATACAGACAAAACCCATGTGGCCCACAATGTGAGCACATGGTAACAGTTAATGAAACCTGGGAAATGAGATCTGGTTGGGGGTCCAAGGAGAAGGAATAGCTTTGTTTATCAGCTAAGAATGTTTGTCATGAAAGAAAAGCTATGTGTGTGGGGGCAGGGACACTGAAGTCCTCAATGCCCCAACCATCCTGACTATCATACCCCATGCCCATCAAAGATCCTTGGAACACACTCCTGCAGGCTTATGACTTTGGGGGCACACACTTCGTAAAACATTGACTCCACTCCTTAGGTTTGGTATTTTGATCAAGGTGACTTTTATATTTTTGAATGCTCTTACACCTACATGCTGTAGACTTCCTCCTACCACGGTGCCTAAAGAACATGCAATAGAAAGCCAACGACTCTCAATCATTTGGTGTCATACCCAAGCCACTTCTTAGTCATGAGTAATTATGATGCATGTAGCACTGTCCTATCTAATCTTCTTTGAGGAGGGAAGCATACGTTATTAATGTTATAGATGAGAAAACAAGAAAAAGAGAAGTGTTGTAACTTGCCCAATGTGTGCAATAATTAATAATGAGTGCTTGATCTAGAATTAAATAGCAGTTCCGACAACAGAGCACTAATTGATTTGCCTTGGTAATGTATCTGCTTCATATGGTTATGTTAACACCTCATCCTTGAATAGAAGTTTACAGTTTATTAAATAGATGAAAGAATCCTCATTTTCCAGACAAATAAATTGAAGGATGAAAAGCTAAGCAATTTGCCGATATTTTGAAGCATTTGTAAGGCAGAAGACTATCAGGGATTGTCTCGCTCTCCACTCTGCCTATCGCAAACAAGAGGTGAAGTTGAGCTGCACGCTATATCTTTGCCACAGAACATCCATGATTCTAGAACCCATTGAGTGTTAGATCAGAATACACTATCAAAAATGCCCTAGACTGCATATGTACCATATCTGTCCTCTAGGCAAGAAATTCTCATCTTAAGGGAAGAAAAGGAAGTATAATAATAATAAACATTGGAGACAATCTTACTATTAACCAGAGGACAATTAGATAATCATGCTTGGTTGCAAACACCTTTACCTGATGAGTCAACTCTCTAGCCTTGGGTTTCGAATACTACTTAGCGATTCCCGGGTAGCCATCACCAACAGCTGTGTGTGCCTTGACTCATCCAACTGCTTGCTTTCATAAAGAAGTGGGGAGGCGTGATGGTTAGTGTTAATAGTCAAGCTTCCTGGAACCGGATGGTTTGGGAGAGTGGTTCCTGGGCATGTCTGTGGGGATTATCTTGATGACATTATTAGATATGGGAAGATCTATCTTTATCTTTTTTTTTAAAGTTGGATCAACATTATTTTTTGTATTTATTTATATTTTTTAATTTTTATTATGTTTTTAAAAAGAAAACAACTATCTTTTTTCATTTTACATGCTAATCCCACTTCTCACTCCCTTTCCTCCTCCTATTCTTTCTACCTCCCCCCTATCCCACCCCCCATCCACCCCTCAGAGAGGGTAAGGCACATTGCTTTGGGGAAAGTGCAAGCCATCCCTACTATATATAGGCTGAGCAAGGAATCATCCAAAGAGAATAGGATCCCCCAAAGCCAGTACATACAGTAGGAATAAATCCTGGTGCCACTGTCAGTGGCCCCACAGTCTGCCCCAGCCATGCAACTGTCACCCACATTCAGAGGGACTAATTTGGTCCTATGCTTGTTTCTATGGCAAGACCTATCTTAATTGTGGCTAAGGTCAATTCCCTTGGCAGGGGATCTCAGATTGCCTAAGTGAAGGATGGAGACTGAGTGCTGTGTGTGGTCGTCATTGTTCTCTGTTCTTGATTAGGGTCGTGCTGACGTCCTCTCTAGGATGGACTGCCCGGAACTGTGAGCCAAAGCAAGTCCTTTCTCCTTCAGGTTGTTTATGTCACAGTTGCAGGAAAGAAACTAAGAAGAGAGGAGGAGAATGTTTGATCGCCTCCTGTTTTCATAAGGTGTGCTGTTTGGTTCCTTTAGAATAGAAGACAGGAAACAGTTAAAATGTGGTTTAGGATGACAGAGTGTCAGGACCAGGCAGGAACTATGGCTCAAGAGTTTCTGGGGAACAAATGAGATCAAATCCTTGCTTAGTGCTGTCATTTGTATCTCCTTTCCAATAGGGCTTAGGACCTTCCAGGGAAAGACTGCAATCCTCCTCGCTGACACATTGCAAATCATTGTAGGGAAAACCGGGGTGCTCCCAAGTGGAGGGGAGGGGGAAAGGAGCACGCCACAGCCACAGAAAAGATCTAAAGTAGCAGCGCAATTCCTGTAAGGGGGGGTTGACGTCAGCTGGGGATGAGATGGCAGTCTCCAGGCTGAGACTAGAGCTCGTTTGGACCCAGCTACCCTGGGAGCATTTGATGATGGACTAGATGAGATAGTGGCACTTCAGGGCTCACACGGCTTTTCAGTGGGATGCTCGGAGTGGCCTCCAGGAATGAGACTTAGCTTTGAATAATAATTAGATTAGCTGTCCCAGAGGTGGGAATGTTGGCAGCAAAGACGAGTGGAGCTGAATTGAGACACTGTAGTAGGGCCATAATCCAGGGGTAGCGAGGGACGATCTAAGGAGGGTCTGCCCTGGGCCAACAGAGCCCCTGAGATGGAGCACACTTGCCTCCTGAGAGCAGCACCATGTGAGCTGTCTCACTCTTCTGACCAGGGAGGTGACAAGAGGCTCTAGCTTAGACATTCAGCACGCATCCTGAACTCACCAGCTTGGGTCCTGCAGGACTTCCTGGTAGCAGTGACTGTGGTCACATCAGAGATGGGGACAGACTTCTGGTCCTGAGTGCTGTCTTAGTGGAACCCTGCGAGCCTAGGTCTGTGGACTCCCGCTTTGGTGAGGACACTCAACGGATTATTTCTAGCCACATGTTAGCACCCCTGGGCATTTCCAGAAATACTTAAGGGAAAAGAATTCATTAAAGGCTGAGGTGACACAGGGACACACATAGCTGGTGAAGTGCGAGGTGTTTGGAAGAGATTATGTAAACAGCTGTGGCCAGAGGTTATTAAAAGCATATGATTCTCCACGGGTTCAAGGCTTGTCTTTAAATAATTGGACTTCTGTGGCTCCTAGGTTTAATGATACCAAGGGGCTGCCCTAAGAGGACTTCCTTTTTCTCAGGGTCAAGGGATCCCACAGCCAGTGCTGACTGCAGACAGTTTGGTGGCTCCGGCTCTGGGGATGTTCGCCATCTACCGTCATTGACTATGGCATCTCTTGTGCATATTTCGCCTTTCCTTTCTCCCACGTGCGCTGCAACGGCAGATGTAGGATATGGGGATTCACTGGAGATGACAAATGACTAGCAGTAGCTGGATTTAGTTTCTGTGGGAGGAAGGGGCCATGGGTCCAATAACGCCTTAGCAGAAAGGTTAACTGTGAAAGGTCACCGAAGGGTGACAGGGAGCTTCCCGGAATCTGTTAATAATATAACTCAAAGGTGGCACAAGTGACTCATGCCAATATTAATAAGCCTCGAGCCATTTGGCAACTAGATCATAGCTTTATTCAACACATCCTTTGGAGGGAGGCAGAGGGGAAACCATCACTGCTGACATAGCAGATTCGTGGAGGATGGAGCCTGTGTACCCATTTCTCATGCAGAAGCTGGTGAACCAGCAGGAAATAGAAATGTCATCTTACTTACTAAATAAAGCCACGCCCAAGAAAGACCTCGGCCCTGACTAGTATTCTGAGATAACAAATACCCAGACAAGGACTTAAATGATCTGATCTGAAAGTCTGCCCTGTCTTCACTGTCTTCATCACCGAACCTTTGCTGTTTGCTGGAGATGCTTGGGGATGCCAATGATATTCCTGGAACCATGAAAACTGTTTTTTTTTATTTAAAGAATTTAGGTATCGAGGGGATTTGCCAAAATTGGAAGCCTATTTCATAGCTTCTCGTAACGTTATGATTTTAATAAAGTATACATTGGTTGGCATAATGGGAAGGGAAATCCTTATAATGGGCCTAAAGAAGATGAATGAACTGCTACACATTCTAGAAAGATGGATCAATAACATACAGCTAACTGTAATTTCTATGAACTAATTCAACTACCTGAACCCACTTTAGAGTCTACATGTTTAGAGAAGTATTTGATTGCTTGCTGTTTTTGTTTTTCAGCCCTGTATTAAAAAGCTCATAGATGAGATGATCCATTTCAGGTATTAGGAAGGTAGTTTGAACTGTCGTGAAAAAGGCAATTTCACTTTGAAATCCCATTTCATCATACATGACTAATAATTTTTCATGAGTTTTCAATGTCATAAAGCAAGAAAAGGATAACCAAAACAAACTTATAAAAAGTTGAAACAAAACAGAATAGCCACCCCTAGCTCCCCTTCAGATGATTCCCCGTGTTCTGTTGCCCCCAGTTAGCCAGCTCTCCTGCTGCCTACACTGAGCCTTGCCTCCAGCGAGAGAGCTCCTATGAGAGTCATCAGAGGTACTGGTACCGCACTTCACGCGGTGCCAAAGCCAGGGCTGTCTCTCTCCCGGCTGCCTTGCCGGTCCCAGCGTCTCCACTCTGCTTCAGTGCCTGCATTGCTGCTCTTCAAACTTTCTCTTTCCACCACACAGGCTTGCTCTTGCTGTTCTTTGGGGGTGCGTAGACAGCCACACAGCCTGCTTCTCTATTCAGAGCTTTGTTCAATAGTTTCTCCCCAGTTCCTCTCTACTTCTTTGTTTTGTTTTTTTTTTGTTTTGTTTGTTGTGATGTTTTTTTCCCATAACATCACAACACACACACACACATTGATGTCCTGTCAGTCCATATTTCATTGACTGTCTGCATCGCCTACAGTAGCATCCAGTATATACTTGCTGAATAAATGAAACTGAGATACTCAGAACAACACATTTCTTTTTAGATAAGCCCACATAAAAAGGTCTTCACTTCTTAGTTTAAACTGCTCAACGCTCTTCAAAAATCTTGTGATAATTTTTTTCAGATGCTCTGACCTCTGTGTGACCCTCGTCTCACTGCATTAGAACTCACATTGTCCAGCTGTAGAATGGGAATCAAAGTACCACTTACCTTCCTCCCAGATGCTTTAACGAAGCAGGATCTGAGATGTCTTCCTTGCCAGGAAGACTGTGGAGGATCAGGCTGCAATGGGAACCCCAGGAGGGGGGGAGATGGGCTGTTCTCCTCGCCATTCTTGCACAGAGTAGGCACTCAAGCACGGTTTATCAGGGCTCATATCTGCGGGACCCACACTGCACCTGTGCCTGCACCAGTTGTCACGGAAGCCAGCCTCTCCACTGGGCTAACCGCTCTCAGAGCAAAGACCCAAATCTGGCTTCGATGTGACGCAGGCTGCTTTTTCTAGAAGAAGCTAAACTCGCACCACGTTTGATGAGCAAGCTCCCACTGGTGCTTTCTTTCCTTTGAGAACAAAGCAGAGAATTTCACACCAGAGAACATTTCAGATCGGAGGATTCTGTCTCTTGGGTCTAACTTTTTCCTTTTTCAGAGACCCTGACTAATATAGTGAGTCCCCTCTTTGGGGTCAGTTTCCTAGTTCTGCTCAGAGATACTGATTCAGCAAATATTCCCTGAGCCAGAACCGAATAGAAACCATCTCTACAGGGCTGGAGCCCAGAGCTGCACTGAGCTCAAGAGGGATCTACAGAGCAGATAAGGCACAGATGTCCACCTACCTCCTTTTCTACTCGTCTTAGTCCCTTGTTGACTAACCTTCGTTTCCACCCCCACTCATACTCCAGGGCTCCTCTCAGCCTCATGGATATTTTCTGGTCCTACAGGTCCTGAGAATACTGCTAACTCTCCAAGGTCCAACCATTTGGTATCAGAACATCTGTTTTCTCTTTCGCTCTACCGTTTAGAGAAACGTGTTGTAATTTCCTCAGCAGAAGTGAAAGTGATCAGTGTCTACCCATGGGTCTGTGCAGGCCCTAAAAAGAGCAAGAAGGAACCAGAAAGGAGGTGGAGGGGGGCGAGGACGAGAGAGGAGTTAGAGCAAGCCTCACAGCTCTGCCCACTTGGTGGAAAGAAATGAAAATGGTTTCAGACAGTTTCTTTTATCATTGATTATAATTTTCTGTCATCAAAGAGGTGCTTGTAAAATTTTCATTTTGATTTTACACATTTCTTTAAACTGGCACACATATGTCTGAAGAGAATCTTAAGCAAGGGTGTACAATTTAATTTGTTAATCTGAAAATGAACAAAATAGATGCAAGCCTTTTGCTGCCTCTAAACACAAGGCCCAGGTTAGTGCAGGGACCTGGTCACCATGTAGGTTGCAAACAGGCGTGTCATTTTAAGCACATCTGTATGTAACAGTTGAGCAGTGAGAGATACATTACATGGCCAAAGTAATGTGGTAGTGGCCTTCAGAAGTGCCAATCATCCCAAGTCAGTGGGTGTGCATCAGCTTGAGAGCTGAGTCAGTGCTCTTAACATCACGGCCCATCAGAAGGCTCTCACCAACTCTCTCCAGGTACACTGAATGCTAAACTCAACAAGATCATTCAAATAGACTGGCTTCCAGATCATTCTCCAGGCTGACTAAATGCAGAGTGGTTAAAGACATCAATGATTTACATAAAATATCTGTGGAAACTATATAGAAACACGTTGCTGCAGCAGCTAGTGGACACAAAGTAAGTCCCGTGTCAAATTGTTTCCATAATGGCAGTGGTCATTTTCTGGTACCCGGGAAACTGTTCTCAAGAGTTTCCTATGAGGTAAAAATTATCAGAATCAAGTGGCCATTGTTGCTTAAGAAATGGAGAGCATTTGCAATTTAGCAAGAATAGAAGAAGATTCTGATTTTAAGAAATTAGACAGGATGTTTGCTGATAATTGGCAAAGTCCTTGTCCCTGTCATGTGACTCTGCTGGACTGAATTTCTTTAGACTTTAATATTAACATCCGCAGATGTTCTGGGTTAGTTTCTGAAAGCTGTAGGTTTTTAGCAGTGATCATTTTTTTTTCTATGCTTGGTGGGTAAGAAAGTAAGAGACCATTGACAGGTTCTCTCCTGTGACTACAGACAATCCATTTGACTTTGATTTTCTTTCCAATTAGGACAGTATATGGGAGGTGTACGTCAATTCTACTCCAGGCTTTTGGTCTTTTTCAATTGTTTTGTTTTACTCTCTTTTTTTTCTATTTAAGCACAACTGCCCTTCAAGTGATAACTATCCAAAGCCATCGTCATTCTTGTCACTCTGTAGAACAATCCGTGCAGACAGCTGCCTCCTCTTGGTGCTCCGAAGTAGCTTATTTCTTCCCTGGATTTGTGTTTGCTGAACTTGAGTTTTCTTCACAGTCTTTTATGTTGTGTGTTTCCTTGTTAAAATTCCTTTCCTCAAAAAGAATTACTGTGAACTATGACCTTAGCTTCTATTAGTCATCATGGAGGGCGGGGTAAGGACACCAAAGCCCCTGTCTCAGTGAATCTCTTCTCTTGACAGTTCCAGGAGTCCTGATTAATCTCCTTGGATTCATCACGCTCTTCCACCCCGCACAGTGGCTGCATCCTTGCATTTAGTTTTCACTGCCTAACCCAACGTAGTTACTTATTGTTTGGTCATTTCGTATCTTTACTCCTTCTCCCTCTCATTTGCTTGACCCCTCCTCCAGCCCCAGACTCCGCCCATCTTTATCTCTTCCTCAAAGTCATCTGTCAGTGCACCAGGTCCTCCTCCTCATGCGTGCTCCTCCAGAGGTTTAAAAGTGACCCGGAGACTTGCATATGAGTTGACTGTTAGAAGCTATGTGAAGTCCTGAAAATCATTGCAG
Source organism: Alexandromys fortis (assembly GCF_014885135.2). Classification (NCBI taxonomy): domain Eukaryota; kingdom Metazoa; phylum Chordata; class Mammalia; order Rodentia; family Cricetidae; genus Alexandromys; species Alexandromys fortis. Next base: position 15,271,514 of record NW_026067896.1, read on the forward strand.
AAACAAATAATTGCAGCATAAATCTGAAATGACCGCTGCCTTAAACTCAGTCAGGGTTGCCCAAACTCCTGTCAAGGGGGCAGAATGGACTCTGCGAGTCCCAACTGTGGAAACCTCAAACAGACAAGTTGGTTGTAAAGACAGCTGGTGTAGGGATAAGTCCCACCCCTTAGGGGGCGTGTTCGCCTCAGGCTAAAGTTCTCCTATAAAATTGGTGAGCGTGCTCCCAGCGCTCTCTTCTGCTTTCCTGGTCTCCGCGGGAACAGTGGTTCTGTAAGTCTATTCCTCCATTAAAGCTGTCTATATTTTGACAATCTGTCTGCATTCGCTTACACCGTTACAAGCTGGCCTGGTGTAGGTGGAGGGAGAGAAGTTTGTAGTACACTTTGGTGGGTCATTTAAATATCAGACAGAATGAAGATGACCAGACTCGTTTTATACTCAAACCTTTGATAAGAATTACCCGTATTTATAGTTTCTGATTGCTCTACTCATATTCCTTCCTGAATCTATCAAAATCTGGCCTTTGGGGTCAGACATGGTGGCACACATCTGTAATTCTTATCACTCGGGAGGAAGAAGCAGGTGGATTTCTATGAGTTTGAGGCCAGCCAGGGCTCTGTAGGAAGATCCTTCCTCGAGACAAACACACAAACAAACCCAGTTGTCGCTCTTCTTATCCTCAACTCAAACTGGTTTTAGCAGAACCCCCATTGGATTGACGACCACCATGGGTTATTTACCCAACGGGCAGCTCACAAGCCTCATCCCAGCCTGCTTATCACCTGAGTCAAAGGGTACTGATTTATTCCCCTGGAAACACTGCTTCCCTGGCTACTCACGCACTGTATGCTGTTAGCCTGTCTACTGCTCCACAAGCCCAGTGGATCTCAGACTTCAACACCCAACAGAGCCACAGGATGGGTTTGTTCACTGCGCAGCACAGGGCTCATTCCCAGAACCTCCGAATTAGCCTGGTTGGAATGAGGCCAGATAACTTGCATTCCTTGATTTCCTGGAGATACTGGTCTGGTGGTCCAGGACTGTCCTGTTCAGAATCACAGAACTAGCTACTGCTTGTAGGTCTCCTCTCCTAGGTCCTTATCGCTCCAAAATCACAATGTAGAAACACCTTAAGGCCAGTTCCTAGGACACCTCAAGTTTTCATAAACACCCAAACTTTAGGTTTTAAATAAAATTTCTACACCAAAATCTGATATGTGAATCAGTAACCGAATGTCACTCTGAACATGGAAGTCATCTATCCAACTGCACAACCTAAATGGATACCCAACAGGCTTCTCAGACTGAACTGCTTGCTCATCTCCACTCCTAACAAAACACAAACATGTTTCTCATGCAGCCTTCTCCATTTCGCTTCATAGAAGCCTCAAGATGTGTCTTTCTGTTAAGACCAAAAATCGAATTAACCTCATTCTTCCCTTGTCCCTACATCTCACACCCCATCCATTAGTGGATCCTGTCGTATCCAACTTCAAGATGACATCCAGGGCTACCTTCCCCTTACAAGATCCTCTCTTTCCCAGGGCACCAATACACTCCTTAGCACTGACCATGCTCCTACCTTCACCCTTGAACGTGTTCTGTCCCACCCTGCAGGCAGTGGGGTGATCTGCAAACTCATCCCAGGGCTAAAAGCAGGCTTTGCATCTCCCAGTTAAAGCCAAGGTCCCCTCACAGTCCACTTGGTCCTGCAAGATCTAGCCAACTTCCATCTCTGAGCCTCCCCTTTGCCTGTACAATATCTCAGTCATCTCTGTGTCCCTCACTATCAGTTCCAGGTCTCTGCTCAAGCCCTGTGTCGTCAGAGATATTGTCCTACTCACATTTCTGTCCACACAATGACAGGGTTGCTCTTCTAGTTCAGTGCCCCCCTTCATTGTGTTTTTTTTCTCCATAGACCAGACCACTACCTAAAAGGTTAACACCTTATCAAAGATATTGTATTTACTGTCTCTTGATGGAGGAAGGACATTGGTTAATTATAATAAAGAAACTGCCTTGGCCCATTTTATTGGTTAGAACATAGGTGGGTGGAGTAAACAGAAGAGAATGCTGGGAAAAAGAAGCTGAGTCAAGGGGTCGCCATGATTCTCCCACTCCAGACAGATGCAGGTTAAGATCTTCCCTGGTAAGCCAGCTCGTGGGCTACACAGAATATTAGAAATGGGTTAGAACAATATGTAAGAGCTAGCCAATAAGAGGCTGGAACTAGCCGGGCCAGGCAGTGTTTGAAAGAATACAGTTTCCGTGTAATTATTTCTGGGCATAAGCTAGCCATGAGGGCGGCCGGGTGCCGGGGACGCAGCCCTGCCACTCCTAATTCTACAGTCTCTATGCCTTTGACCCCAGCTAGAGCCCAAACTCTCAAGGGCAGGCTCTTTTATCTGTGTTGTTCCTGCTGGGTGAATAACACCCAAAACAATTCAGGTGTGTGGGTAGCTCAAGAAGGAGTATCATCAAATGAATGAAGGGGCCCACTTACTCTGGCCTCATTGGCATTCATTCTAAACAGCTAAGCCAGATCCACATTACCAAAGCAAAATAGAAAATTAAGGTAATAACCAATAAGTTAGGGCAAAGGAGCTTTTTTACTTGTTATAGGATTACATGGAATCAAGGAGCTGAAGGGACATCGGAGCCTAGGCTCAGCCTTACCTCCTGGCTGAGAGAATGATGGGCCCATTAAACCATGCCAAGTGGACCTTTGCTGTGTTCAAGGGCATTGGCAGAAGCACTGTGTTTGCCAGAGTTGGAACGTTTTCCTTTTGACATTAGATAACTCACACTGGGCATTCCTTCTCAATTGCATTCTTAAATCAGTCAGCAAAGGGAATGGCTAACCGTGGTGACTGCCATCTCCTTTACATCTGTGGCCCCAGGCAGGCCAGGAAAATAGTACCATGGAAGTGCCACCAAATGTCCTGAGGATATGAGCCTTTGCTGAGGCTACCTTAACTTCCTTTGGGATATGTTTTCTAAGTTACTTCCAGTCTCCTGTTTTATTTCAGTAGGAAATAGCTGCTCACTTATTTGCTGACTTACACTATACACTATAGGTCAGATTCTGTTAGTTACAGCATACACACACACACACACACACACAAGCTGGTTGTAGTTGTACACACTTTTAATCCCAGCATGTGGGATTAAAAGGCAGAGGCAGACGGATCTCTGAGTTTGAAGTCAGGCTGGTCTATAGAGTGAGGTCCAGAACATCCAGGATCTCATAGTCAATCCCTGTCTCAAAAACAACAACAACACAACAGAACAAAACAAAAATCCGAACAAAACAAAAACAAATAACACACACGTACACATACAGCACTTTTACAGGTAAGATATTCAGTTTCAAAGGAAACCTGTTTTCTCTTAAAATATGATTGATGTTGGATGCATAGAAATAGAATTCAAATAGCAAGTATTTGATAAAATAAAGGAGTAGTAGCGGGGGAGGGGGCGGGTGACAGTGCCTAGGGGACAGAGCTGGACTCCAGTCTAGCAGGAAGCTGCTGTGTATAGGCAGATGATGCATTGTTTCTGGCCCTCTGCTTTGTAAAAAGAGATTTTCAGGGAAGTGGAAACGCTGCATTCTACTTTATTCCCAGGGTTTGTGTAGTTAAAATTGATTCAGTCTGGAGTCTTAAGTTTGATGATCTCTACTGTCCCCCTCCCATCATTCTCCTCCTTCCTGATATCCATTTAAAAAGCAGTTTTTTTGTGATATATTTTCAGTTAGTATATAAAATGATTTTTGTGATGTCTTTGTACCTTCTACAGTACTCTTCTGTCCTTCCTCCTCACTCCTTGCTAGTTTCTCTCCTCTCAAATAGGCCCTTGTGTGTGTGTGTGTGTGTGTGTGTGCAGACAAATTTAGATGTATGCATACATTTTAATAGATATATGTGTGCATATAAATAAGCATACTTTTTCCTCTATTACCCTTCTGTGCCCTTTTTATATTTCTCCCTCCCCTCATACAATTCCCTTTTCACTTCTATGTCATTACATACATTTGTGTTTACCACTTGATTCTGCGTATGAGAGAAAACGTGAAGTATTTAACTCTGTGAATGTGGCCTTTTTTTATTTAACACAATCTCCACTTCTCACCATTTTCCTGTAATGTCATAGTTTCATTCTTGTTTATGGCTAAACAAAACTCCATTTTATGTGTAACACTTTCTGTTTCTCTGTTATCAGGCTGTTCCCTTCCATCTGTTAAAAATTATATTTTGATTTACTTCTTTTTTTGTTCTCCCTTTTTTACTTTAGCCTCGCCTTTACCCACGTCTTCCTCTTTCTTTTTGTCTTTTTTCTCTCCTTTGAAATGTTCTTCTTTTCCTTCCTTTGCTCGTCTTAAATTTTATTTCTTTCCCGGCTTTCTTTCTCCGCCTATTCTTCCAGGGGAAAGCTGCTTGCCCTTTCAACGGGCAGCAGTTTTATGGGCTGGTATTAACACTTCTTCTGACTAGCCAGGCATTGCAGCCTGATGTGAGCTCTGATAAGGTGGCTTTTAGGCCTTGCAAGTGGAGAGTAGCCAGATCAGCGCGTGGCTATTACTTAATGATGCCCGGAGTCAAACAGGAAGCCTTTTGCAGACTGCCTCATGGATTCCTTGCCTTCTCATTGGCTGTACTGAGTCCAGATTCTTTCCCGATTATTAGGGTACCAGAGGTATCTCTCTAAATTGGCAAAATATTGATAATACGGTGAAATAAAAAACCAGCTTTCCATAACTTGCAGAAAATCATCACAAATGATTTATGTATACATATGCGCTTCAATAGGAAATGGGCAAAACTGGGCATAGGTCATTCATAACAGAGGGCAAAGGGCCAACGAAGACCCTCAAGTTCAGCCATGAGAGAGACTCGACTTGAAAAGCTCCCTCTCTCTTTTCTTTCTCCTTCCCTGTCTCCCTGCTACTCCTTATGAATCAGGGAGTAGTCCAGGCTGACTCTGAACTTGAGATGCCTTATGATAAAAGACACAAAAGGTCATTTTTGAAAGAAAATTCATTTAGCAAAGTATGGTGCTTCAACTTAACCTGAAAAATCCCTTTAGCATATCCCCTCCTTTAATTTTTAATCTTATCAAGTACATTTAAAAATGACTTTAAAAACATTTTTCTCTCAATAAGCCATTTTGCCAAATACCGCATCATGTGATCTTAATTTTTTTTTTCAGTTATCTTAAGATTCTAGGCTATAAAGAAACTAGGGATTGTTTAAAACCATTTTCTTTTGTAACTAGCAGATGATAATTATGCAAATCCACGGAATTCAGTGTCATAGGTCAATGCTTTATTTAGGATAAGATCAGGATGATTGGCTTATTAACGTGTCGCTGTGGCGGACTGTCACTGTCCTGTGGGACACTGAGCTCAGGCCTCCTGTCTCTCCTGGGAAGCTTTCCACAATCCAGATTCCATCAGCCTGGCTTCCCAGGGTACCTCTTTCCGCCGGCCCTAGTCCTGCCGAAACGCTGGCAGCAATGGTAGCCTTGCCTTTACTCAAGTGTTTGCTTTGAAACTAAGAGAAATCGAGCCTCCTTTGAGATCTCCCCCGCCTCTCTTGCGCGACACCATGAGAAACGAAGCACTCAGGATTTCCAGCGGAGCCGAGCCTGGATTCGGTGCCGGCTTTGGCATTTAACCCAGGTGTCCTTGCATAAGTTCTTAGTCCTCCTGAACCTCTTACACTCTCCTATGTAGAACAGGCCTGATAACAACACCTCTTTCATAAGCTTCTGGCGAGCTTCCGGCAGAGAACCTAATACGGTAAGATCAATAAATAGCTGAACTAATGAGGATGATAATGAAAGCCAAGCAAAGTGAAAGAGCTTCTCAGAATTCAGAGGCTAACTCTGTACACTACCCATGCCCACGTGGGTAAAAAGAAGTCTAACTGGGCGTGGTGGCGCACACCTTTAAATCCAGCACCCAGGAAGCACAGGCATGAAGATCTCTATGAAGCTGAGGCCAGCTTGGTCTATATAGTGAGACCTTAAAACAAACAAACTATATAATCTCGTGTGCATTGGTAAGAAAAGAACTTTTTAACTTATTCTCAGTTTGGGTCCAGCTCCCTTGAAGGCCCACTGATCTGTACAATATAGAATAAGCACTCCTTCTGGTTACTAGCTAAGCTATAAAGTCTTTGATAAATTTGAAGAGTGAGGGAGGCAGACCAGAACAGAGGACAACAGTTGGAATGACAGGGGAGACAAACACACATCAAGGTCTATGTACAGTTTTGATACAATGTGGGTCAGCATCTAATAATATTCCAAAGATGATGAGAGGTAACCTTGACAACCCGGCAGATGCAGGTACTGAAAGACTGAGAGATTTAGATGGACACAGGAGAAAACGGGAGCTGTTTCTCTTGGCTCACTGCTGGCTTATGGTTTTTATTTTGCAGGAAATCTCTTATAACTCATGAACCAAACACTATTGCTTAATCCACAAACATCCACTAGACACTGGTATAGATGTACCCAGAAAGGTAATTAGGCTCTGGGGACAGGAAGATAATATCCATCTGCACAGAGCTTCCCAGGGAGCTTGCTCCTACTCACAACCAACCAGATGCTACCCTGCCCGTGCAGCAGCTTTGCTGGGTCAACACAAAGAGAGTGATTGATTGTGATTGGTATCAGGCTAGAGCAGCAATAGCAACAGCAATAATAAGGATAAGGAGGAATGGGTGTTTGTACCTGGCAGTCAGTCTCCACACAACACATTTTTCTGTCTTAATCATGTGATCGATTCAGGGAGATGTCAAGAGGTACCAGCTCCACAGAGCTCTGCTCCCCTGCCCTTCGGCTGCCTCAACTGCTGTAGCGGAGACACAGGGCACAGAGAATGGAGTGCTGCCTCCGTTGTGCACTGGAGCTCACCCATCAGGCCTTGTCACATGACCTCACTTGAGGTCGAGACCAGGGTGAGCCAAATTAAATGCATGCATCAAATCCCAGGAAGCTTTTCGCCGTGTGAGTCATAGAGTTGTAAGGCTGGCCCTTGGGTGATTTATCCCCTCCGATGGTGGGCTTTGAACCCAGCGCTTGTATGTGCTAGGTAAGCACTCTAGTGCTACACAACATCCCGAACCGCTGGGTGATGATGCTTTTCAAGAACAAATGGCTTCCTGGATTTCTACCTAGGATCTTGCGAGTTTCACCCTAGTGCCAGCCTCTCTGAAGGTGGGTAAGAAATGTAATAATACTTCTGGTGTTCAGGGAAAGGAGGTCAGCTGGATATTGTGTAGTAACTTAAGTGTGAACTCACCTGTGACACGTCACTTTCACTTACCACCACCACCACCACCACCGCCCCCAAGTCAGGTGGTCACTAAACCTGGCGCTTTTCACTGGATGTAACAAATTTGCCCTGGCCGTGTTTGTCGGAATCACCACGGAAACGAGCTCTAGGAATGTCTGTGAAAGCTTATCTCCATCAGATTAATGGCAGCGAGGATACCGACCCTAAATGTAAGGGCACCATTCCATGGGGAGCCATCTGGATGGTATAAAAGGAAGAAAGCAAGCTGAGCATGGCATTCATTGCTCACTCAGTTTGAATAATAGCTTCAAGCTCCCGCCATTGTGCCTTCCCAGCCACGATGGATTTTTCCCTTGGACTGTAAATCAGCACGAACCCTTTCTTTTCCGGAGTGGCTTTGGTTAGGTGTTTTGTTACGGCGGTAGGAGAATTAAGTTATACACCTGCCGTTGGCCAAGTCCAATGCTACGTATACTCCTTGTCCTTACTCATCCTCACAGAGGCACTTTGAAGACATGCCAAGGATGAGATGTTTCAGTTGTAAAAACGAGCAAAGCAAGGCTAAGGGAAATTCAATAACTTGCCCAGGATCACCTTTGATAAGATTTGAACTCATATCTGGCAACAATGCTCACACCCGTTTTATATTCCCCATTTATTAAATCAGCCCAACCCAATGACCTAGTTGGAGTAAAGAGTACTGTCTGGCAACTTGCTGGAAGTATACAGAAGCCTCCCTGTCTGTGACTTCAAGCCTGGCACCACTGAAGAGTTATTTAGTTTTTGCTGTTGTTACAGTTAAATGTATGTGTATATGTTTGCCCAGGTGAGTACATTTAGAATATCTTCACCTTGTTATTATTATTGTTGCTGTTGTTACTGTTTTGTCGTATGTACGCCCTAGTTAGGGTTACTATTACTGTGATGAAATACCATGACCAAAACAACTAGGGCAGGGAAGGTTTTATTTGGCTCAACTTTCATATCACTGCTTATCACTGAAGGAAGTCAGGAGAGGAACTCAAATAGAGCAGGAACCTGGAGGCAGGATCTTATGCAGAGGCCACCGAGGGGTGATGCTTTCTTGCTTTCTCATCACGCCCTGCATTCTTACATAATCCAGGACTGCCAGCGTAGGTGTGGCCCCACCCACAACGGACCAGGCCCTCCCCCGTCAGTCAATCACTAACTAAGTAAATACCTTACAGCCTTGCCTACAGCCTAATTTTATGGTGGCATTGTCTCAGTTGAGGATCCCTCTTCTCTGATGACTCTAGCTTGTGTTGACATACAACTACCCAGTACAGTGTGCATGTGCACACACATGCTCAGTAGAATGTGGGGGTCAGAGGGTGACACTGGGTGTCCTGTTCTATCATTCTTTATGTATTCTCCATTCTCCGTAGCACTGGGGTTACAGATGAGCGTGGCCACGCGCAGCTTTCTTATGTGAGTCAAGGGTTTGAAGTCGGCTTTCAAGCTTTTCTCTTCTCTACCGTATCAGATAGAATACCTAATTCTCTTCTATGGCTGTGACAAAATGCTGTGACGGGGCCATCTATAACAAGTGTCTAATGGACTTACCATTTCAGAAGGCTAGAGTCAATGACAGCAGAAGGAAGGACATCAGCAGGAACAGCTGAGAGTTCAGATCTTGATTCACAAACAGGAGGCAGAGAGCACACTGGGAAAGACACAAGTGTTTTGAAACCTCAAAGCCCACCCCATTGACAAACTTCCTCCAACATGGCCACACCTCCTAATCCTTCCCAAAGAGTTCCACCAACTGAGGATCAACTGTTCAAGCATATGAGCCTAGGAAGGTTGTTCTCATTTAAACCACCATACTCCTAGCCATCTTCCCAGACCCTTCATTATTTCTGAAGGCAGAAACTCTCATTTTACCTGGAGCTCTGCTTTGGCTAGACTGGCTGGCCAGCAAGCCCCAGAGATCCGAATGTCTGTCTCAGCCCCTACCAGCAGCACTGGGTATGCAAATATGCATTTCTATGCCTGGCTTTGTCATGGGTTCTGGGGATCTGAGCTCAGGTCCTTATGATTGTACAGCAAATGCCTTACCCACTGAGCTATCTCCCTTCTTCCACATCATGGTTTTGTCTTGGGTTTTCACATGATAATGGAGGCTCATCTGTAAACAAAAGATGTAGGATAGAGAATGGATATATATATGTGTGTGTGTGTATATATATATATGAATATAATATATATGTATATGCTCTTGTACACTGTAAATATTTGTCACTCATATTAGTTTAATAAAGTGCTGATTGGCCAGTAGCCAGGCAGGAGGTATAGGCAGGACAATGAGACTAGGAGAATTCTGGGAAGAGGGAAGGCTGAGTCAGTCACTAACCAGACACAGAAGAATGAAGGTGAGAATGCCTTACTCAGAAAAGGTACCAAGCCACATGGCTGAACATAGACAAGAATTCTGGGTTGATTTAAGTTATAAGAGCTAGTTAATAATAATCCTGAGCTTATAGGCTAAACAGTTTATAATTAACACAAAACTCTTTGTATTTCTTTAGGACTGAACAGCTACGGGACCAGAATGGGACAGAAACTTTCATCTACATACACATTTTTAAACATTTTAGAAATTAGATATAGGTTGTCCTCAGTTATTTTGGCCAAAGAAAAGACGCGGGGTTAAGGCAAATCCTTTCTTCTTGGTTTTTGTTTTAACTATCTGCTAATAGATGAATCAGACCCTCTAAGGACACAAAACATTCTGTGTGGACAGACAAAATTAGGTAAGATCATATATATATGATCTTATATATATGAAATATATATATATAAGAAAGGAAAATATATTTAAAACATGAAGGTCTTCTGAAGCAAATCCCAAACAAAATAAACTCCCAAACAAGATAAAGAATCAGTGCTTGGCTGCAAATGCTTATAAAAACTGATCATCACATTTCCAACGCCGAGCCATAGAATAATTCCCCAATCATCCATAAGTATAAGATCAATTAGCCGCAGACACAGCAAGAGTGTTCCATGTAAATCTGGCTGTGATTGAGTTTCCTTTGCTGAAACTGTGAATGTGTTTATTTGGAGTTTATTGGGTAGAAAATGTGGAGCGAATATGAATAGAAACAAAATCTCCCTCTTCCGGAGGCCACAAATGGCTGAATGGGACAATAGATGCTCCTCACAAAGGAACTAGGGGAGACTAATTAGCTTAATGAAGGGGAGGAGTGTTTGAATCTTCATTAAGGATGAAGTCATGCATGCCAGAAGTGCATGAAAAACTTCAGGGTTTTTGGTGGAAACATCTAGCAAGAGTATTGCAGAGGAAAGAGCACTTTCTGCTTGTGCAGGGGGCTCGCACTATGAAGAGCTCACTACTGGATGTCTGCAGGAAGGGCTAGCTCTATGTTTTAGACCTGCTTTGCCCCCACAGCGAAGACTAATGTAAAATCGATGGTAAACTGTGGTAAGTAAGTATGGGGTAGGAAACAATGAAATGAATCTAATATGTAATATAGTACCACGAGGGTTATTAAAGTAGAGTTCAATTTATACTTGCTTTTATAAGTATGCCAAGAGGGAAACGCTGAAATCCATATGATAAAGGCCACAAAACCATGCATATCTCTGTGTGTAAACTGTTCCAGACCTTTTATTAAAAATTCCTCAGCTATTCTCCAATATAGGAGTAAATAATACATTTTGGAGTTTTGTTCTGCATTTAATGTTAATAACTACAATGTCCTCCAAATTGTCAAAGTTTTCCCTTCTTAATTTTCCTTAAGCCTCTTTGGCCTTTCCCCTCAGTCTCACTATGCTGATTCCATGTTTTTCTCTGAATTTTCTAGAATTTTTTCAGCCTCCCCCTAGCAGGAAACCAAAAGAAGAGAAGTTGGATGTGCTCTAACCTGGGTCACACACTAATGGCACCAAAGGGAAGACAAGATGTCAGGTACCCAGAGGCTAAAAGCATCTCCAGCTGGTTAGCAAGTCCTTTCAGAGGCTGTCTCTAAAAGGGTTAGGCTTTGACTGATGCACAAAGTGGGGTTAATCTCTCTGCTTCTTCTTGTAGTAACAAGACACTTGAAATAACCTGAGGGGGAATTTTCTTCCTTCTGGAGCTAAAGGAACATAAAAGGTGGGCTTTCTCAATCTTCAGAATTCAGCTGAGATTTAAAAAAAAATTGTTCTGTGTGTGTGTGTGTGTGTGTGTGTGCGCGCGCGTGCACGCACACACACACACACACACGAGGAGGAGGACAGGCAGGCAGGCAGACAGACAGACAGACAGACAGACAGTGTGTGTTTTACTTCATGGAGTTGCCAAGTCGTCTAGAGAGATCTACCTTTCTCATCCTCATCACAGATTGGGTTACAAGCCCTCCCACATGCCCCACTGCTAATGTGGGCTCTAGGGATAGAAGTCAGGTCCTTGGGCCTGTAAGAGCTAAACAAGAACTTAACTTCACTGATGGAGCCATCCTCCCATCCATTAAAAGCTCTTTAATAAGAGTTGTGGTGGCCATTGCCTAGTTGTATGACATCACATACACTGTCATATACCTAAATGTGACTTAGGGCCTCAAAGACTCAGCAAATCTGATCTCTGAGTCTCCCAGGGACCATGCTTACCCAGCCCAGATCCTCTGTGCCTGCCCACCATCTGGCATGCTGATGAGCTTCTCACAGGCAGAAATACGTTCTTAAGCCAAGTAAGGCAGCGCTTGCTTACAATCCTAGCACTGGGGAGGCTGAGACATTAGGACAGTGTATTTGAGACCAGCCTGGGATATATGGCAAGACCTTATCACGCAAACAAAACAAAGAAAGGAAGTAATTTCTCCTCCAATGGAGCTAGGAATCTCATAGCTCTTTACAGAATGTGCCCCTATAGCCATCCTGGATCAATGGTGGCACTCTCTCCTGTTACTTCCTGCCATCTCTCCAAAACTAAAGCCAAGCCACCTGCCACTTAGTATCATTCTTACAATCCTTACATTCTTACAAAGTTGGTTTTCGGAAAGTTGATTGTTAGTTAATTGCTCTATAAGTGAAAGGACAGGAAATATATGTGGAGTTTTCTGACCTGAGCCTGTTTCTCTTGAATCCTGACTGGGTTTTGCAGTAGTTCTGTGAACCCTCTGAGTCCTGTGAGCCTGCCTGGTTTAGGCTGCCTCTGCTTCTTTCTGCAAAGTCTAGTGCTGCTTCTGGAACATTGTGGTTCTCAGGCATCCTACCTGTCAAGCACGGGAATGATCATCCCTCCTTTGGCCATTCCTTGTGCTGGGTGCTTTGCATATGGATATGAATGGGACAGAACTGTCACTAATGAGCCTTGGGTAAAAGGGCAATATTTTAACACGCATGTCTGTGGCACTGTCATCTCTGAACAAAACGGTAGGAATAGAAGTTTCCCTTAAAGACGGGGTTAGAGAGAAAAAAGGCAGATCTGCTTCTGACGACTCTTTCAGTAGCTCAGCAACACACGGTGTTTTCGCTATTCAGTAACAATGATAACAGCAGCAACAAAGGTTTACGGGCACTCACCCTAGGCTGAGCTCTGTACCAAGTACCCTGTATATATTCTAGAATTGAATTTTTACAAGTCCCTCTACAAGAGATCTTCTATCATTTTACTGATGAAGACGTCGGAGCCCAAAGCTTATGTGCCCTATTGCAACATCCACTCCATTGCCTGTGAGTGGAAATAGATGCTTCGAGCTCCGGCTGGTGAGAATTTAAAGACTAGACCTTCAGACATGCTCCATTATGTCTGTCCTCCCTTTTGTAAGGACAAAGCCATTTTGTCAGGAGAAAAGCAACACTTCAAAAAGTGGTTTTGATTCTGTCACTAATGAGAAGCAAAATCTAGAACATTTTGATTTATTTTTCCAACTAGTCATTGACTGTTTTAGTTAGAATTTTTATTGCTGTGAAGAGTCACCGTGACACAGGAACTCTAATAAAGGAGAACATTTAATTGTGGCGGCTTACAGTTACCGAGGTTTAGTCCATTAGCATCATGGTGGGGCATGGCATCGTGCAGGCAGACATGGTGCTGGAGGAGGAGCTGAGAGTTCTACATCTGGACTGGCAGGCAGCAGGAAGTGACTGTGAGCCATTAGGTATGGTTTGAGCTTTTGAGACCCCAAAGCCCACCCCCTAGTGACGTACTTCTTCCAACAAAGCCACACCTACTCCAACAAGGCCATACTTTCAAATGGTGCCACTCCCTACGGATCTATGAAGGTCATTTTTATTCAAACCACCACACTCATCTAAATAGGCAAGTATTACATCTCTATTGTGTGAATGAGAAACCTGGGACCCCTCGTAGGTCACGGTGGTAAGAGGGGCAGCCTGCTGATAGAACCATGCCTCACACAGTATTCTCTCCTGTGGGTGGAGGGAGCATCTAGGAACTGCAGAAAGACAGTTTCTGGTCCATGTTGTCACCAGTACATTGTGGTCTCTCTGTACCCATCCAAAATGGTGTGATGATACCACACTAGTAAGTAAAACAATGCACTGACAAGATAAGAAACCCGGCCGTGCCTAGGTCTTTCTTAGAGATCGTTATGGAAACAGTCTCCCTATTAGCATCTACATGACCTCTCAGGATATTGGACAATGTTGGAGACCTTCTCTGTGTGGTTATAAATTGGGGCCGGGTGGCTGTTACTGGCTGCGGTGAGTAGAAGTGTGTATGGGGGTGTCCTGCTAACACCCCCAAGAACAGGATTCTTCCCAGTAAAGAATTATCTGTTCCATAAAATGCTGCTTTAAAACAAGCTTCTGCCATTCTCACACAAACACTCTTACACCTCCAAAAGCATAAAAATTGACCATGGAACAGCCATGATGTCTAAATCACATCCACAACATGGAGAAGACCACTGAAACAAGAGAAAGGCCTTATTTATTCGAATATCATATTTTTGAGAAAGCATTCCTCACACTTCCAGAGAGAAAAGAATGTACAGCATCACAAATGAAAAAAATAATTGTGTTATTACCACAATTAATAAAATGCCAACTAGGGCTCTGTTTTCAGGACAAAACAGAACGATGCAGCCATGCTGTGCAAGCAGGGAAGTTAGAGTCAAACAGACGGGCAGGGAGAAGAGGGAAGTAATTTTCTGTGAAATGTAAGAAATGAGGTTAAGATACATCTTTCCTTTAGCGGCTCCCTTCAGAGGCTTCGAGTGGTAGTCTGCTTTGAGACAAATTCCTCTTACAGGGCACATCATCTCCACTTCTATCTCTTGGCTTTTGGCTGTGGAGACACATGTGGATAACTAAGAATTTATCATGATTTGTAACGGCGTAAGCGAATGCAGACAGATTGTCAAAATATAGACAGCTTTAATGGAGGAATAGACTTACAGAACCACTGTTCCCGCGGAGACCAGGAAAGCAGAAGAGAGCGCTGGGAGCACGCTCACCAATTTTATAGGAGAACTTTAGCCTGAGGCGAACACGCCCCCTAAGGGGTGGGACTTATCCCTACAATGATTTGTTCTCAAGCATCCAGAGACACACACCGGGAAGAAAATAAAGGTCCCTGCTTGGAGGTGTGGGCTTACGTAAGCCTCGGCTCCGCTCGCAGACTAATGGTATCTCTTGGGACTCAACAATGGTAGTCTATTCCTTCTGCGTCGTGGCCTTCACTTCGTCTTCTCCTCACCTTACATTCTCATCAGAGAAAAGGCCCTCCTCATGAAATCATCCCAGAATCCTTCCCGAATCATCACCAGGCAGAAGCATGCACAGTGAGCAATGAGAGAGAGAGAGTCTCTGCCTCGGAGCTCCCTGATCAGCGTGGGGGAAGAGAAGCAGCTGACAATCCCACAGCTAACTCCTGAATGGCGTGTCATGGATGGGACGGGGAGGACGATCCAAATCTGAGGAGAGCACACTCTGGAGGACTGTGATGAGTTTCTCTATCGGTGAGATGGGGATGGAGAACGGTGGGTGAGGATGGAGCAGGTTGGGAGGGTTCTTTCCGTGTGGAGCATGTAAGCTGGGCCGGACAGGGTCAATGAGTGGCTCAGGGAGTGTGTCCAGGCAGCTCAGACCACCCTGAAGCTCCCGTTGCTTTCCTGTAAACGAACTTCTAGACTTTAGAAGCTTTAGTCTCCGCAACTGGTGGCCATGTTTCCTAATACTCCCTCCTTCTCGCTTGTAAGAGAAGGACGATTAAGTCAGTTAACGTTAATTCCAGGCTTGTATGACTATCAAGGTATTTTTCTTTCTGGTGTTAGTATCAAATTTCTTCTGGACAGGAGCCAGGAACTCAGAACACTGTGCTCTCTTCTTGTGTTCTCTGGAAGGCTTTCTGGCTCTTGTCACATGCTAGACCCTCTTTCATGTGGAAAAAGGGGGAACTTTGGACCAATATCACGCTGGGCTTTCCCAATTGGTATACATAATTTACCCTAGTTACACCGAAAGGATGAAAGGAAGGCATGGGACGTTGTCTGTCATCTTCCTGTCTCAGCCCACATCAAGCATTCTGAGAGCTAAAGAGAGCCTACTTACCCCATGCCTTCTGCCTCCATCTTCACCGAGCAGGGCTGTGGGTGGGTCTGACTGCCAATCTTAAAATCTTATTTGGAGTTCTTGAACAATTCAAGGGAGGGTGAACCCCTTATGACAGAAAGCTAATAAACACTGTGGAAACTATCTGATAATAAATATCATTTTGACTAGAAAATAGAACGGATATTGCCATAAGACAACTTTGGGGGGGGGGTAGGGAAATGGCTCGTTCAGCAAAGCTTGCCACACAACTTTGCAGACCTGAGTTCAGATCCCAGGCATTCATGTAAAAGCCGGGAACAATGGTTTGTATCTGTTCTGTAAGACCAGTGCGAGAGGTGGGGGTGGGGGAGACAAGAAGATGTCTGGAGTTCATCGGCCAATCAGTCTAGCTGAACTGATGGAAATTCCAGGTTTAGGCTTAAAGGATAAGGTGGAAAGTGATTAAGGTGGACACTTGACATCTCTACTGGGTCTCCACTTTTAAACACACACACACACACACACACACACACAGGTATTCATAGTCATGGATGTCAGAGGACAGCTCATGAGAATCAGTTCTCTTCTTCTACCATATGAGTCATGAGAATTGAACTAGGGTCCTCAGACTTGATAAGAAACACTTTTACCCTCTGGGTCACTCTCCTCCCAAACACAGTTTAGCCCTGAGAGGTTTAATAGACTTAACCCCAAAATAAACCTCGATATATATATCTATTGTAGCTCTATCACAGTACATTGTAACCAATACTGTTGTCATTAGCATCCTGACTCCCTTTTTATGATTATCTGGGCAATCCATTCATTTATGCATCCGCCCATGCCCTACCCCAATAAGAGAGTCTTTGTTCCCAAGTTGCTTTCGTGACATCATTCTGTCTACAGCCAGATTCTTCTTGATGACTTGAATTCTTTTTTAAAGATTTATTTATTTTAAAAAATTATATGTATGTATGTGTCTGTGTCGAGGTATATGTTTAGGCATGTAGTTAGTTGCTTGTGGAGGCCAGCAGAAAGCAGTGGATCCCCCTAAGAGTGGCAGTTACAGGAGGTTGTGAGCTGCTCCATTGTGTGGTGGAAACTTAATTGAGGTCACCTGTAAGAGCAGTAGATGCTCCTAACCACTGAGCTTCCTCTTCACTCCCAGGACTTGAATTCTTCACTCCTTAACACCCTCATTTCTCTGTCTCAAGTGGTTGAGCAGAACCCCAACTGGCTCAACAGAGATCCCCCCAAATTTCCAAATTGACAAGGCATGTCATACAATGGCATGATATCCCAAATGGTTCAACATAACTCAAATAGTTTAGAGTTCTAAAAGACAAAGCCAGTCCCCAAATACCAGTTACCAAACCGGTTCAAAATGAACCTAAATAGCTCAAAGGAGCCCCAAACCAACAGGAAGGCAAAGCCTGGGGAAAACCGACAGGGAAGAAACTCACTAAGGGTCAGTTTTTGTTTTTTAAATCCAAAACAAGGACTTGAATTCTTAAACTACATACAGTTTTGACAATGATGTACAGGATGAACGATGACATACAAGGAGGCAGGCTGGCTTGGCAGTGGCTTTTGAAATAAGAGACTAACATTTGCATTTAACTATTTCAGAGATTTATGTGACTTGCCCTGAGACAAGCCCAAGGTCTTGAACAAGGACATTTTATGAGAAGCCACACATAATAAAAGCCACCTATTTAAGGAGTTTGTGCACATGAGAACGAAGAGAAATTAGCTCAGCAGTAGCTCTGAGAAACAAAAGAACATCACTAGGAGGAAAGAGGAGTGTGCAAACACATCCCACTGAGCTTCAGCACCAGGTGGAAGTGAGGGTGTAGGGGAGGAGGGGCTGATTCGTCTCTGAAGAAATAAACCCATGTAGTCCCTCCAGACTCTCCCCACTGCTGCCCTGCACCCTAAGAGCACCAGCTCTGATTGATCGGTGAAGCCCTTCTCGGTTCTCAAGACAGTGAAGGAATAGACTCTTACACCCCTCCTTCCCACCTTCATCTCTCTGCTGGGATTGTTTTATTGGGTGTGATGTATTTCTATAAATTTCTAATCTGACTCACAGACAGGAGTTTCATCTGGCTCATCTTTCAGATTTTTAAAGTCTAGCACAGACACCTAAAAACATTTACACACGTAGGAAACAGAGGAAGAATAGAGGAGTGGTTTGGTAGAGCTCCTACATAGAAAAAAATGAGCTAGTCATTTGTTCAACCAGCCGACCAACAAACATCATTACGTTCTCCACGCCAACCACTGTGGTAGAACACATCCCTTTTCCTTGAGGGTTGCGTCGCCGCTGTAGGGAGATCAGTGGGTTGGGCCGAGAAGTGAAACCAGCTCTGAAGAGGTGAACAGTGGGTACCCAGCATTGTGGGTGTAATCAATGCCACCGAATTGTGTACAGAATCCTAGTCCAAGTGGCACGTTTTATAGTACATGTGTTTTATTAACATTAAAACTTTCAAATAAGGGTAGATGCTGCGTATTCCTCTTTGCTAACCCAAAAGTGGGCAAAGTGATCTATGATGCTGGAACTACGGAAGCACGTGATTGGGTCTGAGGGACCCATCACAGGAAAAGTGTATCGGGAAACTCACAGGGCAGAGGGAGTGTTTTATGTGTTGTTTGGGTTGATGATTACCTAGGTATATACAACTGCCAAAATTCATCGAGATGGATATTTAAGACCTGTGGTTTCTGTTGTAAATCATTTCTTAACAAGAAGGAAAACTAAAAAGAGGAGACAGAGGGAATTACATGAGCAAGGGGGGGGCAGCAAATCTCACTGCAGGTCAGGATCAGGGTCAGGGTCGGCTTCTCAAGAAGCCTAAGCAAGTGTGACGCTGTACATCTACACTCGCGAAGGATGACCAGAGGCCTGTAGGTAAGCGGTGTGCCCACGTTGTCACTCATCTGCTTCTTTTTTTAAAGAACAATCTTTTCTCATTTTACATACCTACCCCAGTTCCCACTCCCTCCTCTACTCCCACTTTTCCCACTTCCTCGAATAAGGTAAGGCTTCCCGTGGGGAGTCAACAAAGTCTGACAGATAACTTTGAGGCAGGACCAAGGACCTCACCCCTATTTCTAGGCTGAGAAAGGTATCCTTACAAAAATAATGGGCTCCAAAAAGCCAGTTTAAGCACTAGGGATAAATCCTGGTCCTACTGCCCAAGCCACACAACAGTCACCTACATTCAGAGGGCCTAATACGGTTCTATGCATGTTCCCCAGCTGTTAGTCTAGAGTCAGTGAGCTCCCACTAGCTCAGGTTAGCTGTTTCTGGGGCTATCTCCATCATGATCTTGACCCCTTTGCTCATATTATCGCCCCCCCTCTCTTTAACTGGTCTCCAGAAGCTCAGCCCAGTGCTTAGCTGTAGATCTCTGCATCTGCTCCAATCAGTTGCTGGATGAAGGTTCTATGATAACAATTAAGATAGTCATCAGTCTGATTAGAGGGGAAGGTCAGTTCAGGCACCCTCTCCACTATTGCTTGGGATCTTAGTTGGGGTCATCATTGTGGATTCCTGGTAATTTCCCTGGTGCCAGGTTTTACACTAGCCCTGTAAAGACTCCCTCAATCAAGATATCTCTTTCCTTGCGCTCTCTCTCTCTCTCTCTCTCTCTCTCTCTCTCTCTCTCTCTCTCTCTCTCCTTACTCATCTGCTTCCTGAATGCTTTCAAGAATATAGTTAAATATTTGATGATTAATATTGTTAATTCAGTGGAATTAAGAATCACCATGGAAACATACCTGTGGGTGTACCTGTGTTCTTCCAAAAAGGTTTAACTGATTAGAGGGGAAGGTCAGTTCAGGCACCCTCTCCACTATTGCTTGGGATCTTAGTTGGGGTCATCATTGTGGATTCCTGGAATATGGTTGGTATCATCCCATGGACCGGGATTCTGGATGGTATAAAAAGAGACAGTGAATGCTGAGCTCAGCATTCCTCCTCCACTGCCTGTCTGCCTGTCTGTCTTCACGTTTTGCTGTCGAGCGTATTCTGTTGATGCTGTTGACATCTGTGGCTGTCATCAGAACCCAGATCTGTAGACTCTCCAGGGTGGACTGATGTAATAGTATCTCCAGGAATCCTTCAGGCCCTCAGTGCCAGACTGGCACTTCTGAGGCATCTGACTTCATGGACTGATCAACTACAGGGTCTCTCCCTCTCTACAATGCAGATGGCATTGTTGGATTACCCAGTCCCTATTGCATAAACCGATCACCTAAATCAATCTTTATAATATGTGTTCATTTCATTGCTTCTGTACCTCTAAAGAACATATTGACTAATACACCATCCATGGATGTCCACTTCAAATAGGTACATAAAACCGCCAGAGTAGTCTTTTTGAAAGATCAATTAGGTGGACACTCTTACTGCTTAACGTTCTCCTTTGGCTTCCTACCGTTCTTGGAATAAAGCTCCAAGTCTTTACCAGGATCTAAAGGCCCCAGTACATCCTAAATCTTGTGCTGCTGTGCCTTGCATTCCAGACTCCTCTTTAGGGCAGGACTTCTTAATTCTGCTGGATGGAGGGCTTCTGCTTGACCTCACCTTTCAGCCCTGACTGTTAGAGCCAGCCTGAGTCCTGTTTAAAATCCAAAGCCTGCATCCTTTGACTTGGAACAATACTAAGAGAGGGATCTCTGTTCATAAATCCCTGTTCAGTTGACAGAAGCTATGCTATGACCAAGTGGTAGTCCAACCTTTCTCTCTCTGCCTAGTCTTCCTTTCTCTACTTCTCCCTGTCCTCCTACAGACTGTCCTCCCTTAAGCTGGTGATCCATGGATTCCAGGGAACCAACTGGAAACATTCCCTATCTGACACCACACCATTTTTACCTCAAGCCAAGCGCATTAGGGCTTAGCACCTTCCTGAGCTATGTTGTGCCTTTCCTGGACTACGGTTTCCTTCCCTGTGTCTGGAACTTCTCTGACCTTTACCTAGTGAGTTCCCACCTACCTTTCTGAGTCCAGCAACAAATGCAATTTCCTCAGGGGATTGTCCCTGACCTGGGGCCATAGTCTCACACCCGTCCTCACCCTGCTATTAACCCCAATCATTAAGAAGTTAAACAGT
Source organism: Alexandromys fortis (assembly GCF_014885135.2). NCBI lineage: Eukaryota > Metazoa > Chordata > Mammalia > Rodentia > Cricetidae > Alexandromys > Alexandromys fortis. The sequence goes on from NW_026067896.1 coordinate 15,292,463, forward strand.
TAAGTGAGTCAAATCTGTGATTCCTTCTAGGAATATAATTGCCAGAACTTGCAGTGTTTTCTGAGGAAGCTGTGGGCCCAGGATGGAGACAGGAGTTAGGCGCGCACAGGAGACTGGGAAATTCCACATTCCTGGCAGCTGCAGATATTGCTGCAGACCCCAGGGGTGGGCCAGTCCTGAACTGAAGTCAGGCCTATTGATACTAGAGGAGCCCTGCATCTTTCAGCAACTGCAGAGGAAGCTAAGGACCCACGGTGGGGAGCAGATCTGATACTTTGTAAAGCCCATTAGGTGTGTGGTGAGGAAATAGGACCCACAATATAAAAGCAGGACTTTATGATATTAAAAACGCTTCAGTATTGCAGAGGGAACTTCAAGTTGGCTGAAAAGGTGGCTCCCAGAATGGGAAAGCATCTTCACTAGTTATACATCTGACAGAGGACCAGTGTCTAGAATACACAGGAACTCTTCAAGACAGCCAATAAACAAATTTAAAAGTGGGCTATGGATCCGAGCAGAGAAGAAGGAGAAATACAAATGGCTAAATAATATTTTTAAAATGTTCACTACTCATAGCTATCAATAAAGTACAAATTAAAACTACTTTAAAATTTCATCTTAACCTAGTCAAAATAGGCAAGATTAAGTAAACAAAAAACCCAGACAATGTGAGTGAAAATGTGATGATCAGGGGTAGGAGGCTTCTGAGGATGGGAGCCCTCATCCACTGCTGATTGGGTTATAAATCAGCAACCACTGTGGGAAACAAAATGACCAGTCTTCCAAAAACTAGGAATAGCTCTACCAAATGACCCAACTACACACTTCTGAGCACGTCCCCGAAGGATTCAGTTTCTTACTACAGAGACACACCCACATCCATGCTCACTGCTATTATATTTATAGTAGTTAGAACATGGAAACAGTCCAGATGTTTATCAGTTGATAAATGAGTAATGAAAATCCATATACAACAGGATTCTACTTAGCTGTAAAGAAAAACAAAATTATGAAATTTACAGATAAGTGGGTAGAGCGGTAGAACCTCATACTGGGTGAGGTGACCCAGACCCAGGAATGTCACATGTTCTCGTTCATTTGTGGATCTTAGCGTGGAATCGGGAAGATTTGTGGGTTTAGTTTGGAGTATATGCAGAATCCAGGAAACTAGAAACAGGACCCACTGGTGAGGAGAAAGGGAAGACGGATCTTCAAGGGAGGGAGATAGCAGAATACAGACTTTATGAAGGAGAAAGGGGGTGTAATGGGGAGGAAGATTTAAGCTGGGAAAAGTATGACAGGGCAGGAAAAGGAGAGGGGATGGGAGGGGGGCATTTGATAGCAAGGATGGTTGAAAAAGATACATGGAAATCTGTGATTTTATAAATGTCATGTTAAAGCCCGGTGCTGGGTGTAGGAAACTTCCCCTCAAGCTGTTAGTCAGAGGCACCCTCTGGTGACCTCAAAAACCAGACAGGTTATTGCCACTGCTCTTGGTTGATCACCATGACTTGATTGGTAAGACACTATTGATGAATACAGGACATATTGGTCACAGGAAAAGAGTTCATGAAATAAAAGATTAATAAAGACTGAAAATTCAAACGACTTTGCACAGTGAACACTGAATGTGGGGATAAGTACAAACAATGCCTCCGAAACATCCTGCTCACCAACTCATGTTAGAACATGTTTATAGAGCGTGATGGAAGAGAAGGAAAGGGCACAATCTCACTAGAAATGGGTGCAAGAGGGCTGGCATCCATGTGCAATGTGCAAGAGTCTAAGCTTCACTGTGAAGAAACACTGAGATGTCACTTTTCTTCTTATTGTCCCGAAAGAGCAGAAGTGCCCTCACACTAATTCTTTGATGAGGTGGTTGGGGAGCAGACCCTCCTATCCATTGCTTACCGCTCTGGAAATCGCTAAACTCCTGTGGAAGTAAATTTGACTGTTCCAGTTGTCAGTACCCACCCTCTTTATCCCAGAAATCTGCCTTTAAGAAACTCTCCTACCCAGTTCGTCTTGCTTTTCTGTAGCTTGGATTGGTGTTTTCTTTTTTTATCTCAGGTAACACAGTTTGGACCCAAACTCACTATGCACCCAAGGCGACCTTGAATTTCTGATCCTCCTTCCTCTACCTTCCAAGTGCTGGGATTACAGGCTTGAGATGCCATGCCTGGATTATATTCCCACTTTTTTTTCTTTTATAAACTATATTTTTGAAGAATTTGTCCAGTAATACAAGGCATCAAATATTACTGGTACAGTGTTGTGTTCATTCTCATTATCATTTTAATATAATACTATATTCTTCAGACTTGGTATTGGTTGTTTATATTCTCTTTCTTCCTTAATGGCTCTTTCCTGTCTTGCTCCCCATAGCTTGCTTAGCTTGCTTTCTTAAACAGTCCAGAACCAACTGAACAAGGGTGGCTCCACCCATAATAGACTGGGCCTACCCATATCAATCATTAATTAAGAAAATAACCCTCAGCTCTGTCCATAGGCCAAGCCAAGGTAGACAATTCCTCAGTTGATATCCTTTCTTGCCAGGTGGCTCTAGTTTGTGTCAAAATGATGAAAAACACAGCACATCATATAACAGGTTGAATTCTACTCAAAACCAGAAATACAATAAGTGTGAACGAATCCCGAAAGCATCAGGGCCATGTTAAAGAAGATGCTTATTTCATGTGTAAGGTACAAGAAAACACTGTAGAAATCCTGAGAGTAATTGTTCCATGTTGTAGTTGTCAATGGTGATTACGTAGCTGTGTTTGCCATCCGTCTAAAAACTGCCTAAGAGGGTGGAGAGACGACTCAGAAGGTACAGGCATCTGCCACCAAGCCTGACGACCTGACTTCTGACCACACAGGTAGACAAACAAATGCCTTAAGTTGTTCTCGGATCTCTACGTGTGCACCACTGTGCATATCATTTAACTGAGTTTTCTTGAGTTTTGACTTTTTGTTTCCTCTCATTTCGACCTTTTTTAAAAAAAAATTCTCATTTGTTGTGAGATAGGGTTTCATGGGGCCCCGGGTGGCCTCAAACTCAGAGATCTGCCTGCTGGGATTAAAGGCATGTGCCACCACAGCCTGATTTGAATTCTTTTTTAGCTGAGACTGGACTCGAACTTCTGAGCTTCCTGTCTCCATTTTCCAAGGGCTCAGAGTAACTGCACGATAGGTTTTAATCTATTTATTTACCTTTCAGTTTGCTTATTTAATTTTTTTTGTTATTTCTGTTTTGCTTTGCATTTGAGACAAAGTCTTGCTGTGTAGCTCACACTGACCCGAAATTTGAGATCTTCCTGTTAGAATTGCAGGCTCTGGCCACCATACCTACTGGTATTTGTAAGTATGTAGTACACGTGTGTGAGTAATTGAGTGTTTGTGGAGGCTCAGGCTCAATCTCCAGTGTGAGTCCTTCAAAGCTGTCCACCTTGTTTCTGAGACAGGGTCTCTCTTTGGCTTGGATCTTGCCAACCAGGCTATTCGGTTGTCAATGAGTTCTGTTGATTTTCCTATCTCTACCTCCCCAAACTGGGAGTACTCCACCACGCCTGAATTTATATGTGGGCTCTGGACATGGAATTCAGGTTTTTATACCTCCGAGTCTTCATGCTCATGTTTCCTCATGCTTCATGCACCTGATCCATCATTATGGCCCTCGTTATGTTTATTTATTTATTTATTTATTTATTTATTTATTTATTTATTTATTTTTGAGGCAGGGTTTCACTACATAGCCCTGAGTGTTTTGGAACTTGCTCTGTAGACCAGGCTGGCCTCAAACTCAGAGATCCACCTGCCTCTGCCTCCCGAGTGCTGGGATTAAAGGCGTGAGCCACCACCGCCCGGCTCATTATGGCTTCCTAATGTAGAAATCGATTGCTGATTTTTAAGATTTCTAATGCTTATGTAGACGTTTGCATTCACGAGTCTGTTCTGTGCTGCCTTAGTTATATTCCACTCCCATCCGCTTTGGAATGTTTCCTAGCTTCCTTTACAGTATCTCCGTTATTCCACAAGGCATTGCTTAGGTCTCAGATATTTTGGGATTTTCTAGCTATTGTTGGCTTTTGAGTTCTAACTGGATTCAGCTGTGTTCAGGGGATGTGCTGTGAACGGTTTAACCTTTGGAAATGTATTGGAACTTACTTTGCGATTTAGTGTGTGGTGTGTCTTGGTGAAACATCCCATCATACTCACCTGGGAAGAATATATTTCTGCAGTGATTCACCTGGCCTATAGGTCTTATGTAGGTCACGGTGATTGGTAGTGTTTGGGTATTCTGTATAATTGTCTGTTCTATCGATTACTGTCTGCTTACCTGCGTGCTGTCAATTACCAAGAGGGAGCGTAAGATCGCCGACTCTAATTATAAATTTGTCTAATTCTTTCTTTACTTCTAGAAGGTTTTGCTTTATGTCCTGAAGAGAGGACCCTTCAGTCTGACCTTATCCCTGATATCAGCCCCTGTTGTCACCTCTGATATGTCTATAGCTACACTGGCTTCCTTATGCACACAACTTAAAACACAGGATTTTTAAAACTGTTGTGCTTTGAATGTTTTATGAGTAAAGCACAGGTGTTGCAGACAACAGGCAGTTAAGTTTCTCTTACAGCTACTTTAAAATTTACTGCTTTTTTAAAATGGGCTCAACCTGTTTGTTTTAAGTGTAATTATTGATAAAGTTGTGAGTAAGTCCATTACCCAGTCACCCATTTTCCCTACATCTGTCTCTCTGGGTTCCTCTATTTGTTCTTTCCTATTTCCTGTTGACCTAATCAAGTCTTTTTAAATAATTCATTTATTTCCCCTATTCACTTTTCGGTCTTCTCTGGGAACTAAAATGTGTACTATTTATTAAGGGCCAACTATTAAGTATTAATACTATACTACTCTCTTCTAAATACCTATAAAACTCCTAGTCCCACCGTGTTCTCGATGCCCTTTTTGTAATATAGTGTCCACCTACACAGAGAACATGCTGAATATTTACTGAATGAGTGGATGGCAGGCTAGGGAATAGTGTCCTCAAGCCAGGAAGTGGCATATTAGAGCTTTGAGAACAGCAAACCTTGGTACATTTATTAAGTCTGAGGTTAGAAGCATTTCTAGGGCTTCACTGAGATAAATAATCATTCTCAATCCCTCACCTACTTAGGGTCCTGGGTTCAGCTATAGCTGACTATGAAGAATGATGAACTTGGAGTAAGACTGCTGTAGGTTTCAGAAAACAAGCTAAACTGGTTTAAGATGGAAACAATTTGAAAATGGCTAGCTTCTTTTTTCTTCTTTTTCTTTTCTCTTCCTCCCTCCTTCCCTCTCTTTCTTTCTTTCTTTCTTTCTTTCTTTCTTTCTTTCTTTCTTTCTTTCTTTCGTTTGTTTTTTGAGACAGGGTTTCTCTGTGTAGCTTTGGAGCCTGTCCTGTAACTTGCTCTGTAGATCAGGATGGCCTCAAACTCCCAGAGATCCACCTACCTCTGTCTCCCCATTGCTGGGATTAAATGTGTGTGCCATCACTGCTTGGCAAAGGGCTGATTTCTTAAGAGAGAGATTTAGGAGCTCAAATAATGCTCTTTCCACCTTTCCATTGCTTCTTTCACATCTGCTGGTCATGGCCACTCTTCCTGCGCCAGTTTCTCTCTTTCAGCCAGAGGCAGACCCTCCCTACATATCAGGAGGGATGTCCTTCTGCAGACTCTCAACTTACAGTACTTCCAGTGTAGAAAAATGACTAGATTCTGATTGGCTGAGTTTTGGTCACACGCTCTTCCCTGAGCCAATCATTGTATATCAAGAAGTGTACTGTGATTGATAAAAGCTTAGTCACAGGCTGTCTTATGGACAGTGAGGAAATGACAGACATTCATTCCTAAAGGAATCTCATGTAACAGGAGATGAGTTTCTCCAAGAAGGCTGAAGAAAGGGAATGGGAAGACTCCACCCAACCGATAATAACTGGCCACTCTAGGCTACCGTATTCTCTTTTGAAGCCCTGGCTCCCACCATCTTCTATGGAACTCTGGTCTAATTATTTCCATTCTTCCACTATACCTTTTCCTCGGTACAGTGATCTTTGAGCTTTCCCCTGTCTCTGGAAACTCAATATGAATGTCTCCAAAGAATGGGATGAGTAAATTAATAAATATTTATAGTGTAAATTTAGCATAGTAGTGAATGCAAGTTCGCTCAAATTGATAGATCTCCAAAACATAGTGAGGACAGAAAACTGCAACTCAAAAGAGATTATAGACAGAATTATACTACTTAAATAAAATTTTAGAATACAAACTCAAACTGTAGAAATGTAGGTTAAAATTCAAGACTTTATCCACTGCTACGAAGGCACAGCAGAAATGGGATAGGAAAAGAAAGTTACATAGGGACTTAAGTCTATCTGGAATATTTTGATTCTGAAAAATATAAAAAAATATATAGCCACCAAGCCCGAGGACCTGAGTTTGATCTCCTGGACCAAACTGGTAGAAGGAAAGAAGGGCAAATTGGCATGTGTCCACACTTGTGTACATGCGTGCATGCACACACACACACACACACACTAAATACTATAATAAAAGCTTTAAAATATGAGACAATGGGTTAATGTATTATTGATAAGGATAAGTGGGAGGCTGTGGGTATTGCTGGAATATTCTAAGTGTTCTGTATGCTTAAAGTATTTGAAAACAACAACTTCAAACGGCTGTAATTATGCAATTATTCACCCATCTTAGAACCACACACAAATATCTCATTTAATCTGCATTAGTTATCTATCAAAGGGCTCAGTTTCTTGTCACAGAGTCCTCTGGATGGGGTTGCTTGTGTCCTCAAAGACAGCCACAGGTGAGTGGCAGCAATGGGCACAGTTGAGGTTTCACAGCAGAGTTGGCAGGAAGGTACAGCTGTATTTTATATATCCTTGGGTCTAGCCTCCTCCATTGTCAACCTCTGTTTCCAGAGTGGTGCATTACATGCATTGAAATGTCGCAATTATCCAGCGTCTGTAATGTATGCCTGGATCCACTCTTGGTACATGGTATGTGCACAAAAGCATGAATACCTCCACAGTATCATGCAGAATATTTTTTACTGTCCCCAAATCCTTCCCTGTCCTAATCTGTAGAAAGCAATGACACCCTTTCCCTAGGATGGCATATGGCTGAAACCTTCCTGTATGTAATCTTCCTTTCATTCAGTGATAGCTACTTTAGCTGTGAAAATCTCGGCTTCCATTATCTGCAGTTTACACACTAGGGGATGAAGACACAAGGAACTTGCTCTAGTTCAGATCTAGAAAGTACCCTGTCCTGGATACAACTCCACTGTTCCACTGCATCTAATAAATGGTGGACTGACGACATACCTAGCATTAACAGCATTAACAGCAGAGCTAGATGCAGCTACCAGAAAGCATAAGAAAACTACATGGAGGCTGGGGGACTAAAGACAGCAAGGTTCCACTTCTCACTGGAGCATACAGGAAGAATCAGAGCAGCAGAAACCATGTCTCTGAGTCACTGAACTACAGGGAGAGACTGGAAGGCATCTTGGTAAGATCAGGAGAAGGGATTGCCAAACAGAGGGACCAGGGTAAACGGAGTGCCCTGAAGCCTCAAGCTACTGCACACACATTAGTGGAGCCAGCTCCGGACTATGGGAGGTAGCGCAGTCATAGAGGCCAGGAGTGCCAGCCCAGGACAGATGAAAATCCGGAAGGAGCTCTAGGAAGCACTTCAAATCCCAGAGCTGGGCATGAAGAAGAATGAGGCGGATCTGAGTGTCAGGGACTAACATGGGGACTGTCCAGTAGAAGAGAGGGAAGGGGTATGTGGGCTGGGAGGCAGATACGTGGAAATGGGCAATCATGTGGTTGCTTTTGCATTTGCCTTCTTGAGTATTTTTATCAAAGAAATCTGGGGCACACACCCCAGTACCCATTTTCTAGGAAAGCCACTGACGCTTTACTTGCCTGTGACCTGGTTCCTACTGGTGAATCCTTTTGCTCTAGAACAGAAAGATGATCTAGGACTGGCAACGGCTGGAACTTCCCAACTTGCAGGGTTTTTGAGAACTTCCCTGCAACAGTGAAGTTAAAAAAGCTGTGACCTTAAAAAGATCTTCCTAGGTGCTAAAAATAGGACGGTGAAACCACTCATTATTAGATGGTTCTTGCCTTAAAAAGTCTACAGATAGATTCCTGGAATGGTGGAGTAGGGAAGAAAATAGATTCCTCTGTTTTAAAAATCCACGATGCTTTTAGAAGTGGCTGAGGCAGTCAGGTTTCCCCAGAAGAGCCCCATGGGGAGGTGTGGAAGGTGAACTGTGCCTCTGTCCTGGGACCCCTAGCAAGAAACGGGGTACTTTCCCCAGAGGTCTCATACAGTGATTATCACTACCAGCTTCCAGTAAGGTCCAGCTAGAGGCCACGCCCCATAAGCAGGTCTGTAGGAACGGGGTTTGCCCTCAACTGCCTACAGCTTCTGCGGTTGTTTGAATGAGATGTCTCCTGTGGTCTGGACATTTGAATAGTTGGTCTCCTGTTGGCTGTTAGGGAAGCTTGGGGAGACCTAGGAGGTTGGCATTGCTTGCTGGAGGCAGTAAGTCACTAGGGGTGGACTTGGATGATTTTTCAAGGACTTACATCAATTTCAGTTCTCTATCTCCATCTGTCTGTCTTTCTCAAAAATCTCCCTCTCTCCCTCTCTCTTTTCTCTCTGTTTCCTGCTTGTGGTTCAGCGTGTGAGTTCTCAGCTGTTCCTGCTGCCATGCCCGGTGCTTGTTGCCACACTTTAGAGCCAAGATGGCGAGGGCCTCTTATCTTTCTGGAATCATGAGCCCCACATGATCTGGGTTGCTTTGGTCTTGGTGTTTTATCACAGCAGTAGAAACCTAACTAAGACAGCCTCTTCAGAAAGTAACAGCAGGGCACAAGAACACCTCGACTTCAATTCCCAGCCTCAAATTCCTGTCAGTTTGTCTATCAGTGCCACGCAGGAGCCAGCTGTGATGAAAGCAAGTCAGGGGTTGTATCGGGCTAAAGTGACCGAAAAAGTGGTCTCTCTGGAGTGCGCTGGAATTAACCTTGGCAGACGGTAGGAGGGCATTCCAAATGGTGGTCTCCCAGGGCAGCCGAAACTGAGTGCCCCCAGTCCACAGGGCTGCCAATTTGTAGAGGCTGTCACAGCAAGGATATTAAGAATGGCTGACGCTTGCTTCATGTCACTGTGCACTAGGATAAAGTGGGCAGAGAACAAAAAAGGCAGTTTTATGTTTGAGCTTCAAGAGGACGGTCGCTGGAGGAAGACATTCCCAAGTGGACTGGCTAGGGATGAACGATCCAGGGCTTCTCACTGGGGCAGATGCATGAAGCATAGGGATATGAGGTATGAATATCAACAGAAATTGATGCATTTCACTGTTTGATAGTTTTCTTGATGTTGCCGAAGAGACCCACCAAATTCCCATGATATAGACAGGGAAACTGAGGCACATAATTACTCACTAACTTGTTCTAGGCTGCCAGGACATGGATAAAGCCTTCTCAAAGTCAAAGTAGATACATGGAATGACCCAAGAGTTCTGTGAGGTTTATGTTTTTATAAGAGATTTAATAAGCTCGAAAACAGTGTGTGTATGCTTATTCAATCAATGAATTGTTCCTGAAAACACTAACCTGAAGACCAGGTGGATGCCTCAGCAGCCAAATGTGATGGTCTGAGTTTGATCCCCAGGACCCAGCTACTGAGAGTTGTCTTCTGACCACATATGCCCTGCGGCATGTGCACAAGTGTGTGTCCCTCACAGTCCCACCTTTCTGCCAAATAAATAAATGAATGTAAAAAGAATAAGATGATATTAAACTAACAATATCCTTAGAAACTCTAAGTTGAAAGTTCCTGATCTGGATAACAAGGTGTGGTGGTTTGAATGTAATTGGCCCCCATAAGCTCCTAGGGAGAGGCACTTGTAGGAGGTGTGGCTTTGTTGGAATAAGTATGGTCTTGTTGGAGAAAGTGTGTCACTATGGGGTTGGGCTTTGAGGTTTCCTGTGTTCAAGGTACCACCCAGTGTCTGAGACCACTTCCTGTTGCCAAAAGATGGAGGGCCCTCAGCTACCTCTCTGGCATCATGTCTGCCCACAAAGTGCCACCATGATGATGATGATCTGAACCTCTGAAATGGAAGCCGCCACAACAAAATGTTTTCCTTTATAAGAGCTGCCGTGGTCATGGTGTCTCTTCACAGCAGCAGAGCCCTAACTAAGACACAAGAGAGAAAACATCCTTGTCAGCAGGGACTCAGGCTTGCTACTTGATTCTTTCCTCCCTTCCCTGGCTCAGCATCTCTTCCCAGAGAGCCCATGATCCCGGTCTCCATCCACAGTTTGAGCTCTAATAGATTCCTTTTCCACTGAAACATGTTAATTGCTCATTATCTTATGACTCAAATCTAAATTCCTAATGAAGTTTTGGGGATCACAATACTGTCAGGCCATGACACTCAACTTCATTCTAAGGCTAATTCAAATATTTAAACACAATTTAGTAAATTAAAAAAACTTAAAAACAAAAGAGTATTTAAATAGAAATATTTAGACCTGGAGAGACATCTCATCAGCTGAGGACTTAGAGCGTACACCACTCTTGCCAGTGATAGCGGTACAGGTCACAGCACACACATTGTGTGTCTCTCACCCTGCCATGACTCCAGAAAAGATGACATCTTCTTCTGGATTCTGTGAGCACATGCACACCCACACACATACACACATAATTGAAAATAAATAAATCTTTAACAAGTATATAAAAATGATTATTTATTTTAAGACAAAGTCTCTTTTATTCCAGGCTGGCTTTGAACTCTCTTGATAGCTGAGGATGATCTTGAGTTTCTGATCCTCACAATATTATCACCTGAGCATTGGGATTATGGGTGAGCCCCATGACACTCAGTTTAAGCAGTGTTAGGGCTTGAACCTAGGACTTTGGGCACGCTAGGCGAGCAAGCACTCTAGCAACCAAGCTATATCTCCAGCCCCCTAAATAAAAACAACCCTTAAACTCTATCATAATTGAGGTATACATCAGGGTTTTTGATCCTACTGTACCTATTGGTTTCATGGGAGCCTAGGCAGTTTCGTGGATGCTCACCTTACTAGACCTGGATGGAGGTGGGTGGTCCTTGGACTTCCCACAGGGTAGGGAACCCTGATTGCTCTTTGGGCTGACGAGGGAGGAGGACTTGATTGGGGGAGGGGGAGGGAA
>NW_026067896.1:15305828-15327242 GCF_014885135.2 Alexandromys fortis
AGAGAGAGAGAGAGAGAGAGAGAGAGAGAGAGAGAGAGAGAGAGAGAGAGAGAGAGAGCAGCGCAGAAAGGCCTCTTTTATAACCCCAAACCCTCTTTCCAAGGTTAAACTGGGCCAGACCAAGCTTAAAGGCGACAGTTTGGAGTTGGATCACTAGGCCTTCTGTCTGGTCTCTGTGTTCAGGATTTATTTGAAGCTCCCTCATACTGTGCTGAGGTTCTGAGAAATCCCAGAGAACAAAGAACCCAGTTAGCAGGGCCTGGCTTCTCGGTCATTGCACCTGTTCCAGATTGGCTTAGCGGGGAGGCCTGGTTCATCTTCTGCTGGCAAAGGCTGTTCCACAGGAAATGTGTTTTCTAGTAACAACCTCTTTAGAAGTAATCTGTAGAAGAAATTCCCTTCTTTTTTCTCTCTTCCCTCCTGTTACCTTCCTTCCTTCCCTCCTTCCTTCCTTTTTTCCTTCCTTCCTTCCTTCTACCCTCTTTTTTCTTCCCTTGCTTTCTTCATATACTTGGGAAACTCATTTATTCAACTAAGTCCATTCGTTGTGTTGTATTAAACCTGACTTTTAGAACATATTAAATAAAGCATAATTGTTTTTGAGAGACTGTTTTATTATGTAGGCCAGACTGGCCTTGAACTCGCAGAGATGCCCGATTCGGCTATCTGAGTGCTGGGATTCAAAACATGTGACAGCCTGGTATAAATGGATTTCAATTCAAGGCAGTCAAGCAGAGCGACACACATAAATACTGAAAACATTAACGGAAATGTTGCTAAGATGAAGGTTTTCAAGGTTAAGGAGCAAACTCCAACAACAAGCAGAATCCACTGCTTCTGCTGTTTCTGACGACTCTCACCAATTAATTATTAATTAATATTAACATTACTTAATTATCAATTAATATTATTTAATTAATAATCAATTGATTGTTGTGAAAACATGCTCTCCCCCTCCACTAGCTTATTTAGTTCCTTATTTTGCTTAACAGGATGGTTTTCCCCCAACCCCCAAAGTAAACAAACATGTTGGTCCCACCTCAAATGACTGACCATATGAAACATTTATTTTTGTGATGATGATGATGCTGGCAAGGACAATGACATTAAACAATGACAAGACAAACATCAGATACTAGCTCTGCAGCTTTGCAGTTGCTTACATACCCTGTCTATTCTGAGTAGGGTTTTTTCCTTTTCTTTTTCTTGTCAACTTAACAGAAGCCAGGATCACCTGGAAAGAGGGAACTTCCACAGAGAAAGTGCCTCCATCAGAATGGCCTGGGCAGGAGGTCCTGGGCTGTGTAAGAAAACAGGCTGAGTAAGCCACGGGGGGGAGGGGGGGGGACAAGCCAATGAGCGGCACTCCTCCATGGCCTCTGAATCAGTTCCTGCCTCTAGGTTCCTGCTCTGATTTCCTTCACAATGGGCTACAACCATAAGGTGAATTAGACCTTTTCTGCCCGCGTTAGTTTTGGTCATGGTAGTTATCACAGGCACAGACAGCTGACTAAGTAAGCCACTGTCTTGGGAAGCTGGGCGATCATGATTCTCGGAGAGGTTAACGAAGCTGCCCACAGTCTGGCTGCTCAGGCGTAGAAGACTGAGCTGGAATGAAGGCACAGCAGGCAGCGAGCTTTCACCCTTGACTGTGCAGCATCCCCCAGAAGTTTTGAAACACACGTTGATGGTGGTGATAGTGACAAGGACAGAAAAATGCTTTCTGTGAGAAAGGAGAAATGCAAAATACTCAAAGTTCTCTCCAATTTTAAATTCTACATTACTGAGTTGAAGGTATTCAGGTTTAGAGATGCCTACTTGGTGAGAATGGATGTGTCTCCCACTGTTTTCTTACTTTCTAGGATAATGTTAGAGCAACATTAGTAAGGATTTGAGATTTGGGGGGAAAATATGCTGTTCTTTGTAGAACAATTATTTTAAGCAGTCATAACTCTGTCTCCAAGTCCCCTTAAGGGCACAACTCTACTCTGTAGAACAGTTTTTCTTTCCAACTTCCAAAGTATGTTAGAAGGGTTCAAATAACTAAGAAACCCAGAAACACAGCATGGCCTTCTGTGGGACCTGCTGACCCAATGGAGAGTCAGGCAGCTGGTTGCACCTCCAGCTCCCATGCATTGCTTCCTCCTGCCTAGGCTGTGCTCTTTAGGAATGGATGCTTTGGAGCAGCAGACAGTGTGGTCTCAGCAGAAACATGCTCTTCTGTGTTTGGCTTTTGATACTTCCAGAATGAAAGCTATTTCTATCATTCTTTTGGGATTTTAACATAAAGCATATCTCTGAATTTTACAGTCAAGAATGGTGTGGGCAAAAAGCCATGTTGTAATGATATATCCTCTCAATACTTTACAAAGGGCGTGTGCTCACCTACAGTGAGCTATTCTCGCCCCTGCCTTGTTAGGGGCCTATTTTAATAACGTGCCATTATCTACCTCATATGAAAGTATGATTTCTTGTCACCAAATGTTTAGGGCATTCTTCTTGTACTGGTTAGTTTTTTTTTTTTTCCTCAACCTGATACAAGCTAGAATCAGCTAGAAACAGGGAATATTAACCAAGAAATTGCTTCCATCAGAGTCTCTATAGAACATTTTCTTAATTAATTATTGATGTGGAAGGATTCGGCCTACTATGGTCAGTGCCTGTCTTGAGCAGGTGGCCCTAGGTTGCATAAAAAATTCAAGCTGAGCAAGCCATAAGCAGCAAGACAGTGTGGAACATTCTTCAACGGTCTCTCCATCAGTTCCTGCCTCCAGATTCTTGCTTTGAGTTCCTGCCCTGACTTCCCTCAGTGGCAGAATATGATTGGGCTATGTAAGCCAAATAAAACCTTTCTTATCCAATGGTAATTTTTACCCATGGTGTTTTTTCACAGGAATGGAAAACAAACTAGAAGGTTTCTTTTTGGTCATTAACTTGGCCCTTAAGAAGCTCATAGTCTGTTCTAGAAAGCATTAAACCAAGAGTAATTTAACTTTCTTCACTGACACATGCTTTACCCTATATAAATAAATAGCAGATAAATTAATATACTTTAGGGTCTTTATAAAAAAGCAAAGTCATGGCCCCCATTTCTACCGGGGCTAGTTGATTTCACTCTTTTATTCCATAGTTGTATAAATAAATTTATCCCCCATCAAATCCACAGAATGTATGTTATTTATCACATTTTGTGCATAACAACAAAATGCATGCGGCTTATTCCAGGGGTCTGCATGCATAACACAGTATAAAGTTCTGTGTCCAAGGAACTGGACTAATTGATCATCAATCCAAGACAGGTCATCTGCCGTCAACACCATTAGACTACCCCATAGCTTTGCCTCCTGAGCACTTGCTAGCAAATATAACTGAGCACAAATTCAACCTAAGTGAACACACCATTTCTCTGTCTTCAGAGGAGTTACAAGCTCAAAATTAGAAAGTCAACACTGTTTTATGGTTTTCATGTTAGGGCATGAGAAGTGTTTTAATTTGGTGCTTAAAATAATCTCAGTCCGAACACAGAGATTGCAGGGGCAAAGACTCAATTGCTCACGCCCTTGCTCATTCCATAGGCTGGGGACTCTGCAGGCACCAGCAGCAGGAAGGCAGTTGCAGGTAACCCTGAAGCATAGTGTGCCCACTCACATATGACACGCGCTGCCCAGTGTCAGAAGCGTGTCCAAGGGCCTGGCATTTAAACCAGTCTCAGGAAGAGAACCAAGCTGTCGCTGAGCCCAGGAAGTTTGCAGAGGGTTCAAGGGTGAGTAGGAGAAAGGGAGGCCGGGAGGAACTGGCTAGGTGGAAACCCAGTCACCTGGTAAGACAGAGCAGAGGGGGCCTTGGAAAGCGTGCCAGAGTGGAGGACCGCCCCTAGGGGGAGGAAGTTAGTGAAGGGTTGCTCCTTTTCCGCTTGCTCCCCATTTGCATGCATGCTGGCTGCACTGTTTGGGCTCTGCTTTATTCCCTTTGCACAAACTTTCTCCTGCATCATCCTGCAGTCTCGCTGCAGTAGTTTAAAGTTCTCGATCGCAACCTTCCAAACAGGTCAGAAGTCCTAGAGCAGGAAGGAAAACTTACCCAGTCCAGGAACTTTGTACCTCAGATCAGAGAGAAAACTCAGAATAGAACTGCCAAACTGGCAGAGTTCCTGGTGCTGAAATCAGTGTGAATTTGTCAAACTTAAAAAAAAAAAAAAGAAGAAGAAGAAGAAGAAAGAAATTATGTAACTTGGCTTTGAGAAACACTTTTTATCCTTTTTGGGTGCTGGGCCTCCCTTCTCTGCCTAGTGCAAGGAAATGTCACCATTTAAAGTCAACTCCGAACAGGCCTCCCTCCTCAGGCCTGCTAAAATTTTCTTATTGATCCAGGTTCTCTTGGTGAGTGCGTCTACGGCAACAGAATGATCCCAGTAGCAGCTAGCAGCTGGGAGTGGGAGAAACCTCTGGGCTGTTGGTCTCAGCGTGTACTGCATAGCTAATTTTATAGGTGCTGATAGGCTAAAACGGGACAATGAAATTGACTTCAGTGATGTGTTTTATGTAACCAACATGTATCCACAACATTATCCTTTCAATATGGAGTACATGCTTTCTTTTCATGCTAAGTCTTTGAAAGCTGCCAGGCCTTTTTATACTCACAGTGCACTTTAGCATACAGGGCAGTAGCCACACTAGAGAGTGCTACATGGCTTAGTAGCTGTTTTATTGGACAGTTTGGGCCTAGAGTTTACATTAAGGCCTTTGGGGTAGCTAGGGAGATGAAGTTGGGAATGTTCTTTTTCCTTTGGATGACCAACCTCTGCCCCTTTCTCCTAAATGTAAGTTACCTGGGGAGCCACACAAGTCGGGGTGAGAGGAGAGAAAGGCCACATTCAGGGTGGTGTTGCACAGCATACTCTTGGGGCAGTGGCCGTACCCCACTTTGGCACTCTAAAGTGGGACCATCTTGGTTGTCTGAGCCCGCTATTATCCTCCTGCACTCCCTATGGACGCTGTGGGGGAAGCATGCGCCATCAAAGAGAAAAGACAAAACCTCAGTTAATGCAGCTTTAGCTTTCTTTTGAGAAGCATTTAAGAGGCTAGTAACGGAGTTCCGGGGTACAAGAAGACACTCGGTAGAGATCAAAGAATCTAGAATGTTGGAATTGGAAGAGACTTTGAGGAAAAAAAATATGCTTGGAAACTTAGACCCACAGACTGAAGGAGTCCTACTCCTAAATCAGATGCCTTGGGCCAAAATAACAAGGCTAAAAATCATCGAGAATGACACAGCATTGGAAGACCAGACACTTCATTTTA
This sequence comes from Alexandromys fortis, assembly GCF_014885135.2. Classification (NCBI taxonomy): domain Eukaryota; kingdom Metazoa; phylum Chordata; class Mammalia; order Rodentia; family Cricetidae; genus Alexandromys; species Alexandromys fortis. Next base: position 15,311,129 of record NW_026067896.1, read on the forward strand.
GGACTGAATCCCTCTAATTCGACTAGAGGCATACACGTTATCTTCATAGGCGCCATCTTCCTAATGTCATCCATCCAAGCAAGCAACCTGCTGACGTGGTTTTGTGTTTTGTTTGAGGGGCTAAGAGTGCTGGTGGGTATGGGCTTTCTCACTCACCGTATGCTTGCCTATCCTGCCTGGCCCACTAGGACAGTTACTTTGAGCTACATTGTAGAGAAGAGAGACAAACAGACTGAGTCAGGGAAGCTACGGAGAGAAAGCGAAAGTATCTGGGCTAAAACTTGGCTCCCTGAGGCCAATTAGAAATGCCCCGAGAAGACAGGGACTGAGTTGTGGCAGACGCCGGCTCCTCCCATCACCTCTGTTTAGCTTTATTTGCCTGCTCTGAAAGTCCACTTCAACCTTAAGAACTGAGCCTATGGTTTCAGGGACACTGCCTTGCAGAACCATGGGTAAAATGGTTTCTGGTTTGGAGTGACTTTTACAGGCAGGGAGGGTGTAGTATGTATAAGCAGGTGATTTGATTACTAGTCCCTGAACTGATTGATTTTCAACAGCAACAACAAAGTCGTAGGAACCAGTGACAGTGATTACCCCTCCGTGTGAGAGATGACGAGGAGGAGGCAAAACTGTCCTATTTCACATCATGGCTTCCAGCCAGACAGCAAAGCAGGAATCTGTGGAGCTCAAGGTCTTGCAGGCTGTTATTTCTCTTTGTTATTATTGCTGAAACAAGACCTGGGCAGAATCAATTCAGGCGCAGAAAGACTATTACTTTAATTTTCTACATGAAATTGTCAGGATGCCTGAGTTAGAAGAAGATAGGCGACTGTCATCTGGGCAGAAATTAAATGAACGAATTAAATGAAGCAAAGGACATCTGTATTAGCAAACTCCCATCATGAGACGAAATAGGACTTTTGGCACAAACTCTTTGGATTAAAAAAAAAATAAAATAAAGAAAAACCAGGAACACAAATGATGAGGTAATATTCATGCAAAAGAACTCTCCCTAAAGCCTTAGGAAATCAATGCTAGATTCATCAAGGAGAGTTAATTTTATGTTGATGCAAATGGATTTTGAAAGCTCTTAATTAGACTTTGTCCTAAAATAAGTGATTTTTCATAAAAATTTAATTTACATTCTTCCCTCCTTAAGTAACTGACATACTTTCTTTTTGTCAAATGGGGAAGCCAGGCCGGCTAGCAATGGTGAAGAGCTATCTTACAAGCGTGTTTTTCACTGGCCAAGGATATCCAGTCTCTACCGGTTGTGCAAAGAACAGCACAGAATCCAAGAAAGTTGGTGGCATTTGTAAGAGCGAGTTACCCTAGCTAATATTTACGTACTTCATGGTCTACTGGGATATGACGTGACTGGGGCGCTCTCAGGCTTTGGCCAGTGCACGTAGATGCAATCATCTGTGCGCATGCCCAGATGTTCTTTGTGGTTAGTTTTTACCATGAAAGAGAAAATAAACCTAGTTTCACCATCACCCTTTTATTCTTTTTTTTTTTTTTTTTTTAAAAAAAAAAACACATTGCTAACCTCATACCATCCTAAACACATCATTTATGGTCTGTCCTCTTTGGTCACTGTATAGTCCCTTTCTTGAGGACTTATTTTGAATTTATGCTCCGATATCCACATCAAATCGGCCTTCTATGTGTTCCATTCTCTTCTATGTTGTATGACAAGACCTGGTTTGATCTATGGCCTTAAAGAACTAGAAGGAGGGTCTTAGCCCCTGTAGTTCAGTGGTCTCACTGTGTGTGTGTGTGTGTAGGTTTGTGTGTGTGTGTGTGTGTGTGTATGTGTGTTTGTGTGTGTGTATGAACTGCATTAAAAGAATGTTTAGTTCTATAGTCATTGAATAAGGACCTATTTCGGACCAGAAGGTATGCTGGTACCTGGGACTGCACATATAATTAAGAATCAGAATCATTCTTACTGTGATTGTTTTGTGGAACTGTACTCATACATCCATAATTGGGATACCATATTTAAGTACAAATATAGATATGTGTTTAGGGTATTGGGATGCCCAGAAAAGGTCATGACTGAGGAGACAGTTTCTTGGAGAAGACATCAGGCAAAGTTGTAAAGGAAGGAGGAGATGGAAATAGCAACATAAATACTGCATGAAGGCGGTGTGATGGCGCACACCTTTAATCCCAGCACTCGGGAGGCAGCCAGGTGGATCCTTGTGAGTTGGAGACCAGCCTGATTTATAGAGTGAGTTCCAGGACAGCCAGGGCTACATAGTGAGATCCTGTCTCTAAACTAAACTAAACTAAACTAAACTAAAATGCTGCACAAGCAAAAGCAAGGACTGTTTTAGGAAAAAGCACGAGGAAATCCCTGACCAGTGGGCTCAGTGTGGCGTGTGCACGAGTGTGAGCTGCATCTTGCTTGGGAGCTCAGAGTTGCTAAGAGGAACGTGAGGCCAGGCTGAGAGAGCTGCAAATGCACACAGAAGGTGTTGCATGGCACTTAGGGCCGAGCACCTGATCCTGCAAGCTCTGGGAGTGGCGGGCTGTGGGAAAAGCCACTGGGGGTGATGAGGAGTTTCTGTCTGAGCTGCGGCTAGATTTGCATTTTAGCTAGAGTGCCCTGGGAGCTCTATGGAAAACAGATCTGAGAATCCACAACCCAGCTGGAAGTAGATGCCTTAGTGACCCTACGTGCATCCCTTGGCTTCACAGGCATCTGCTCTTTCTACCAGGTGGACATCTATTCTTTTATCTGAAGGTAACCACATCTGGTTTCCTTTGGGGGAGCCATTTTTATTCCTCTTTTAACTTGAGCATTCAGGGGGAGGTAACTTCTTTCCCCAGACCTCCAGGGCTTGCAACTGTGTTAGACCTTGTGAATTTATGTCTTCTGTCTTTTCCAGGGAAGTCACTGTTCTGTGGTGGGCATGTGGTACAGGCCAGGATGGCGAGACAAAGCTCTGCCCTAGATGTTTCTGTTATGTACATACCTTTTTATCCATATCAGTTTTGTGAGCTATATCTTTGTGGAGGTCTTCTCACAGATACATCAAGAGATGTTTCTGAATTTTCCAACGCCACAGGTAGAGGAGATTCCACATGGCAGCAGTGCAGGCCATGCCATTTGGGGACTTACAGCCTTTGGATGACCGTTTTCTGCTTTGGTTAGCCTTCAAGCTCCACCCTGACTTTTAGATCCAATGGACTATGGCAACAGAAACCCATTAGAAGATTAGCTCTCTCATTAGATTACAAAACACATAAGCCTTGGGTTTAAAGGACCTCAAAAGCTCATTGGTTTCTGGAACCCCATCTTTCTTGTTGTCTGAGTCCCAGGCCAGGTCAGAGGGAGCCAGTTGTCAGGTCCCTCTGATACTAGAATTTGGAATCCTAAGAAGCACAGCTGTTGCCCAAGAGAAAACTGGTCAGCAGAGTTGAATGTTTCTGCTCAGCTCACCCCAGGCAATACTTACGCTGAACGAAGGTGTTTGATAATATAAAGACTAATAGGGACAGAGTAGTGCCAGGACAGACCTAGAGGAACGTAATGGAAACCATCTTCCTTTCCACTCACTGAGTGCTATGGGCTTACTGGAAAAGTTTGAAAACTCACTGAGGCAAGAAGAAAAATAATAATAAAAAAAACCTGTTAGCAGTTTTGTTGTATTGACTTCTGAGCTTCTCTTCCGTGCAAACACATGCATACATACATACCTACAAGGTATGCACACATATAAAAAACAACAACAACAACAACAAAAAAAAAACCAGGGCACTGGAGACTGTCTCTCTTGCTTTATCCCTGGCTTTTTCCACTGCACAGAGTATCTTGGGCACGCCCCCATATGCATATCTTTCTTAAGTAGGCTGGAATAACCTCCAAACAGTTCCAAGATGCCCTTATCTGACTCCCCTGTTTCTAAATGCGTGCCAGCCGCCTGAGAGCAGGATTCTGTTGGCCACTCTTCCAGGGAACATCTGCCGGCTGGCCTGCCTCTTCCTCCTTCGGCAGCGGCCAAGTGATCCATTGACCCGAGGAAAAATACTGAGCCAAGGTCATGGACAAACCCCAGGGCTGGAAGGATGAGGAGGTGCTTTTCACTTGTGGACAGCATTCACAGCAATACTGCCTGTTTTGCTGTTGATCATTCAAGTAGGGATCTCGTCTCACCAGCCTGCTTCTCCTCGCTTTACAAAGCCCTGTGGCTGCCCAGCGATTATAGAAAAAAAGACCCAAGTCCTTTTCACTTCCTGGATTGTTGGGCCCCTGGTGATATCTCCACTGCCTGCCTTCCTAGATGACTTTTGGAGCTCCTGGTCATCTTACAGCTTTGTTTACCCACTGTTCTATAGAGATTGATGTGCCCCGAGTGACCATATGGAGAAGCTTGTGTTTGTTTCTGGTAGCAGGCTTCATCCTGAACTCAGCGTAATTACAAGTCCCATCAACCTAAGTGATTGGATGCTTATGTCTTATCTTTCCCATGAGACTGCAGGCGCTGTGGAAGTAGGGGCAGGTCTGGGCTATCCGCTGGGTGACTACTGTATCAGTTAATAAATGACAGAGAGAATGTTGCCATTATTGTTACTTGGGAAAGGAAAGAATGTGCAGGGAGAGGAACCAGCTTCACTGTATCCTCATCTTTTTGCCTGGTGCCAGCACAGGAGGACTCTGGCTCTCCCTGATGCTTCTGTGGGACAAAACCCCAGAGAAGCTCCCACAGTTCTTCTTCTTGCTGCTGTCTTCAGTTTCCCCTGTCAGACTCAGAAGGTAGAGGGAAGAGGAGTCAGGGGCCTCGGCTTTCTTTTCTAAAAGACACAGCTTTGGATCCCTGGGCAAATGCCCAGGAAGGCAATGCCTCTTAGATAAGCGCAGGTTTTAAGTTGCCGTGACAAACCTGAGACCTGCAGACAGAAGTGACCTATGGCTCAGCCTCTCTCTCTCCCTGGTGTGGTAAGGGGAAGCTGCAGAAATATTGCACACTTTCTGCTTGGGGCTTGACTTTCCAGCTCTTGCTCTTGGATGCTTTCTCCATGACAGTAATAGTTCTTCACGGCACTGGCCTCGGAGGATTTCCCACCCAGGAGTTCAGAGGAGGGTGCGACAGCTGCCTGGGCTGTGTGTTTTCGTCCCTTGCTGCTGAGTAGCAGCTTGCGTGCATTTCTGCAGCATCCCCACCTAGTTACTGAGAGTGGTGGCCTCTCCCACAGCTACTAAACTTCTCTCTTGGCTTCCCGCAGTCACTTTTAGGCTCAGAGAGCACAGATGACTCTTCTGTTGGAGAGGAAAACCCAAGTCCTTTGCCAAACATTCAAGGCCCTCCTGGCCTGAGCTTCCTCTCCCATGTCTCCTACACAGTTACTGTGTAGGAAATCTCTGTTTGGACACAAGTCATTCCCTGACTCCATGGCAATGTTTAGTTTTAGCTTTTGGATAGTGCTAATCCCTCACTTCCAGCTGCCTGTCCCTTCTCTCCATGCTGGAGCATCCTCTCCACCCCATTCCTCTGGGAGCAACAGCCCAAGTCCCTTCTCTCCTAATCTTCCCAGTTATCTTGGACAGAGTTTCCTCTCTAGCCCTGCTGGTGTGACTTTTGGGCAGCACTCTGCCCTCTGCCCTCTGCCCTCTGCCCTCTGCCCTCTGCCCTCTGCCCTCTGCCCTCTGCCCTCTGCCCTCTGCCCTCTCCTCTTCTTTGGTCTCTATACTCCCCACCTGACCTTCCATACCCGCTTGTCATGGCATCCTTTTCTCTCCAGGCCTTCAACATCGGCAGGTTCTGCAAAGACGGCCCCAGGCACAGGCTTCTCATTCCAACCTATTTCCAAGTGACTCACACGCTTGTATTCCTGTCTCAGCTCTTCCCTCTAATGGCTTCTGTCTCGCTCTTGGATCCTTAGCTGTACCTCATTCCTGGGATCTTTCCGGCATTGCCATCCACCGAGGCATGAAATCCAGAGCTCAGGGCATCGTCCCAGGCCTCTTTGTTATAGGCTCTGCCTCTCACATACGTGTGTCATGCTATTTTAGCTCTCTGTGTACATAAGACCTCTCTTTCTAAAAATATCGCTTTGTCCCAGGGCGCTGAGACCGTTTGTCACACAGCATGCTGTGGCTCTAGCTTGAGCACAGCGTCACAGTGTCACAGGGACATAGCACCTAGGATGTACACAGCAGACAGGTACTCAGAAAGTAAAAGCGCTCCTAATGTCAAGTGTTTAACCTAGACAAATGGAGAGGATGCCAAGGTCCTTGTCTGCTGTCCCTGTCCTGATTTTATTTTATTTTATTTATTTATTTTTTAGTTTTTTTTTTTTCGAGACAGGGTTTCTCTGTAGCTTTGGAGCCTGTCCTGGCACTAGCTTTTGTAGACCAGGCTGGCCTCGAACTCACAGAGATCTGCCTGCCTCTGCCTCCCGAGTGCTGGGATTAAAGGCGTGTGCCACCATCGCCTGGCCCTGCCCTGATTTTAACCATCAGAGAATCCCCAGGCTTTCCAGTCTTCAGATGCACACACAGACATGGGATTGACTTCAGAACAGTAGTTTTGTTCCTTATAGAGGAGTTGGGACAGGAAACAACTATTTCTTCATTTTCACCCCCAAGCTAAGTCAATGGCGCAACACCTTCAGCCTTCAGCACAGAATAGGCTGAGTCCGTTCTGTCACTGTGTGAAGGGTTATGTGAGGTGAGCTCTGGGAGGGAAATAAGAAGCTAACCGCAGGCATGGGAAGAGGGCTTATGCATGACATTTGATGAACAAGTTATAGATGTTTTTAATATAAAAAAAGTCAGATGGAGAGGTGAATTTTACACATGGTTAGGAGAGATTTTTAAAAAGTGCACGGAGAAGGCCACCTCTCATTTTCTCTGTCTGGGAAGTAGGGGAGGATGTAACCAGTGCAACTCTTGACACAATTCTGCACGACAGACTGCCAGATGTCAACAGGGCTATATTTCTGAGGAGCCCAGCGGTGAGGCATTCACCGTGCCATCTTTGGACATGACTCAGAGTGGAGAAGCTTTCACAACGCTTGAGCATGAGGGCTCCCAGGTCCTCTTAACTGCCTGCATTTGCTCTCCCCCACTTTGTTCTTGAGTGTGGACAGGCCGAGTTTGAGAACTTTCCCATGGAGGCTGTCAGAGAAAGCTCTTGGTCTCTCAGAACCGTGTTTGCGGTTCGTTTATTCACCAAACCTCCTCAGGTGCTAAAAATTATTAAAACTTATAATTAGAAAAGTATTAACTTAGGTGCTAAAAAATTAAAGGCATAATGACGTTGCTAGAGCCCTTGCCTTCCTATGACCAATGCTTCCACATTGTCTGGCAAATATGAGGAAGTCAGCGAATATTAATTTAATGAATGGTGGATATTAATTTAATAGATGAGCAGTGGAGGCTATCAGTCTTCACTAATGATGCTTAATCTGGTTGGGAGAAAATATAGGGCACAGAGAGATATGACTGATGAGGAAAAGATAATAAATACCCTAGAAAACCCTAGAAAATAGTGACAGGAAATTAATAGAAAAAAAAAACAACTAAAATCATCTGACGTAGTACTCTATCAATCTCACGTGTCACCAAGGACACACAAGTTAAGGTGACAAGGTGCCATTTCTCACTGAGGTGACTGGCAGAGCAGAAGAGTCTGCTGGAGCCAAAGATTGACGAGGATCTGAAGGGCTGGGACACTAATGCAGTGTGGTGGGTGGATAATTGACAAGCCATTTTGAAGAGCCATTTGGCAAAGGTTTGTGAAATTAGAAAGCACAGGACATTTGACTCAGCAAGTCTTATCTCTGGGTTTATGCTCCGGAGAAATTATTTCAGGTGTGTAGAAGTGGGTACTGTGTAAACTTACACAGTGAGTGCAGCATTTAAAAGTGAGTGTGTGTGTGAGAGAACATGCACACACGCGTGTGTGTGCGTGTGTGTATGTGGAGGCCAGAGGTCACCATCAGATGTCTTCCTCTATCACCTTATGTTCTGAAACAGGGTTTCTCACTGACCCATCAGCTCGTCAAATCAGGTCAACTAGCTGACCAATGAGATTCAGGGATCCAGTTCCCTCTCCCAACCTCCAGATCTCTGGGTTTGCAGACGTGTGCCATTGAACCTAGCTAGCTTTTATGTGGGCTCTGCGAATTTGAACTCAGGTCCTTATATGCAAGTGCCATGCATTTTACCAACGATGGTAGCACGGCATTGTTTTAGTAGCAAGGATCTGTGACTAAGACAAACTTTCATTTGTGGGAGGATTGGTAAACAAGCTGCACTTTACCAGTCAAAGCAAAACTCATCACATAGTAGGGAAGCCGAAGGGGCTAGACAAAGCATGCATACAACTCAGATACCATAATATGATTTTTTAAAAACCAAGTTGAAGAAGGATATAATACTATGTGGGCAAACTCTATAAGCAAACAGGCTGAGTGAGTCGTGGAGACCAGGCCAGTAATCAGCACTCCTCTGTGGTTTCTGCTACAGTTCCTGCCTTCAGATTCCTGCTTGAATTTCTGCTCTGGCCTCTCTTGATGATGAACTGTAACCACATGTCTAATATGCATATTATAACATGTAATAAACTCTTTCCTCCCCAAGTTTCTTTCCATCGTGATTTTTTTTTTTTTTAAGCCCAGCAATGTAGAAGCCAAACAATATGACAGACTGTTGGGGAGTGATTTTATTTTCCTTCCTGTGGCCACTGTAAATTTGGGAGCAGTTTTTCATATTGGTCTCATCATCAACACTAGAGAGATGAAGGGTAGGGCGGCAAGGCTTCTCTGGCAATAGGGGGGACCTTAGGGCTGGCTTCTTTGTATCTGTGTCTGGTGCCTACAGCGTCTGGTTTAGTGTAGTAATTTGAGGAAACTGTGTGCTTTAATTCTTGAAGAGGCAGTACACCTTTTCTTCTGTGAGAGCCCACAGCTGAATGGCATGTTTTTCAATCACAAGAACCCTCACATTTTAATTAGCTAAAATGAGCTGACATTTTACTTTTTGCTATAAAAGCTTTGAAGAGTAATCATTGTTCTTTGTTGTTGGAATAGTGAGTGTTTAAGGAGAACAAATAGGGCAGTCTCCATTGAATCTGTAGAATTCCACAGAATCCTGCCTGTGACAATATCCCCACTGCTAATCAAGCCCATTAAGATGATGGTAACTAACATGGAGTTTATCTACAGAAGTATTTAAATATATCCCACGTTGCTGACTGTCCACTTGGGACTAGGAAGATTGTAGATGATAGAGAAAGATAAAAGAGACTTCTTGGAAGCAAACAAAATAACCTACTAGGTCAAAATGGTCTTCCTGGGAGTCCCTGTGGGGCTTGCATTAAGCATGGCCGTATAGCAAATACAGATTGAAGCAATTAGCCACTTCCAACTTCATGCAAGCAGTAGCAGTGGGAAGTGTGCCAAGAGGGATGATTAAGGATTAAACAACACCATGGGAACCTGATCAGGAGCTCCCAGAGTTTACTGCCAGCACATGATATTTCTACATCTCCACCTCCTGGATTGGGAAAGGCGGGCTGGGGGGAGGGGATGCTTTTCTGAGACCCCACCCTTTATCTCCACATTCAGCTGGAGGGAAAGTCGGGGAAGAGAATTCTGTCTCAACCAGCTCCTAGCAGGGAACCTTGCCAGGAGAGGCAGGAAGGAGCATGCTCATTTCCAACCTTTCTGGCAAGCTCAAGCAGGAGTCACAGCCCTGCCAATTCTATTTTTCAATACAGCTTTAAAAAGGGCCGTGTCTCCACACGCAGAGGGAAGCGTACAGAGGACGGTGTTAATTTAAGCAGCACAACAACTTTTTTTTTTTTTTTTAATTTAAGGGGAAAAAAGCCTTAGACTTTGCCTGGCTGTCCAGATCTTTACTTTACAGGTGGTTGATCCAAATGAAGGTAAGAAATTAGAGGACCAATTTCTCTGGTAGCCACGGGTGTGCCACCCAGCTCCACCTCCGCTACCCACCATGCCCTGGGCTGAACCTGTGGAAACAGAGCTGAAGTTTGGGTTGCACGATCCTGCTAGTGCTGTTAGTTTGAAACTGGATCACTATTAAAAGGGAGTGGAGTCTGTGAGCTGCAAGAGTCGGGAGGAGAGCTAGACAGAGTAAAAGCAATGTCACCTGCATCCTTTGATGAGGTGAGAACGCTGGAGAGTGAGCAAAAGGCTCATTCTTGTGCATCCTGAGGGCAGGCATTGTTGCTTAGTTATAGTCCTGCATAATCCATGCTGGGTATTATGGTATCACAGCTGTTTTTTTTATTAACATATGATTGCTTAATTTTTCCTTTCCTCCCTTCAACCTACCTCCTAATATCTTCCTTCCTTCACATACTTCCTCAATCTCTCTCAAATTCACGGTCTTTTTCTTTAATATATTTTATGTATATTAAATTATATATAATTTAATCATATAAACTAATATATATTATATATTAAAGAAATTTTTAATAAATAAAAATAAAATAATTTTTCTTTAATATATAATATCCAATATTTTGTTTGTTTATTTTTGGATTTTAGAGACAGGGTTTATCTGTAGCTTTGGAGCCTGTCCTGGCACTAGCTTTTGTAGACCAGGCTGGCCTCGAACTCACAGAGATCTGCCTGCCTCTGCCTCCCGAGTGCTGGGATTAAAGGCGTGCGCCACCNATCTTTTTGGTTTATTTATTGATTTATTTGGTTGTTTTGGATTTTAGAGACAGGGTTTATCTGTAGCTTTGGAGCCTGTCCTGGCTTTAGTAGACCAGGTTGGCCTCGAATTCATAGAGATCTGCCTGCCTCTGCCTCCCAAGTGCTGGGATTAAAGACATGCACCACCACCACCCGGCAATATAAAATCATTTTTAATATACTAAATTATTTAAATTGAATATATATGCCTAAACATATAAGCACAACCTGCGTGAATTTAGTGTTACTTGTTTGTATATAACTTGGTACTGAATAACCAGTTAGGTGGCTCATTTCTAAGGAAGGCTATTTCTCTTGCTCTCAGCATTCCTGAGTTGCCTGAAGTTCTTTGCCTAGCAGTGGGGCCCCATGAAATTTCCCCTTCCTCATTAGCACTTCAATCTGTGTGGTATTTGTTCAGGTCTTGTTTGGGGAGCCGTACCATTGAGGCATCATGGCTGAAGCTTCCCTGCCATTGCTAGGAGACACAGTATCTTTCCTAGTCCTCTGGCTCATACAATATTTCTGCCACCTCTACTGTGATGTTTCCTGAACTTACAACCACCCTCCCCCTCCCCCCCCCAAAGACCCAGACTGTTTAAACTTGCCTTAGGTCACTCAGATCAGCTGAGTCCCAGATGTGTGTTCCAGAAGCTCAGTGATAAGGCTCCTGCAAGAGTGTCTAGTCACTGGCGCTAGGGCTGTACCCTTGACAAAGGGAAGAGAGGAGAGAACAAAGGAAGGGTGAGAAGGTTAACCTTTCAGAGGCGTCTTACTTCTCGATCTAGTGGTGCTCGCCCACCTGTTTGTGTACATAGCTGTGCTCATCTGTATCCCTCCTGGTAGGAGGAAGGATGCTCTAGAGGGACCAGCTGTGCCCCTCCCTTTGGCTACCACACAACGGAAACAATGTCCTCAGGAATCTCGTGCTGGCAGAAGGGAAAGACCGAAGAAGCCTGGTGCCAGCCAGAGGAAGAACTTGTCTCCTGGAAAAAGATCTCATATCGTTCTGACAAGTAGTCAGGCCGCCTTTCAGGACAGACTGGAGCCCAGGCAATGATGGACCGGACCACACCTTGACCAATACTACCGAAGCCTAGGGATGATTGCTTGTTAGGATTTCCAGGGCCCAGGCTTTGACACTAATGGCTCCAATAACACCGTCACTGAATACTTACTATGTGTTAAGGTTATTTTTTTTTTATCTCACTTGGTCATTATTTTAACCTGCAAGATAGATACTATTACTCCAATCGTGGATGAAGAAACAGTTTGAAAGTCCACACAGTTGATTCGTGACAGAGCTGGAACTGAATCTTAAATTCCTCAGACTCCAGAACCATTTCTTTGTTGCCTATTCTGCTTCTGAGGAGGATTTTCTAGAACAAGCCTGGCTTCTCGCCACCACTCTGTGAATAGTGGCCAGTTTAATGCTTCCTAAAATAGTAAAAAAAAAAAAAAAAAATAAGATTTACCTTTTCAATAAAAGTTTGTACTCAGATGAAACAGTCATTTGCTTAAGCAACTTTTTTTCTATACCTTTTTTTTTTTTTAAACTGGAAATCATCTAGATCAGACATTCAAACAACCAAAGCCGATAAGCATAGCAAATCCACTCCCTTCTGTCCAGGATGCCCAGGGCAATGGCTGCTGCTGGGTTCCATATCTGTGCAGAAACATGGTTCCCATACTTTCCTTTTCCTCTAGCTGCAGTCGTTGGGAGTTTCATCTCACACACATGTTCTTTTTGACTTGTTTAACCATTGAAAAGATACCATGTGCGGGCACCTTTGGCCTTAATGGACGGGTGCTTTCCTTGCTTCTGGTCTTGCACCATCACAAACCATGCTTCAGTTGGCATCCTTGTCACTATACTTTCATAGCATAGTTTCAGTTGAGTCAAGTTTATGGAGTGAAAATCAGACCGAAGTGCATTTGGGGGTCCATTTTGAGGGACTCACAGATCCTAACCATGCTCAGGTGACTACTGAGCACACGTTGGATGAGTATGATAGACAAGGGGATGTAAAATATTGTGGTCCCAGCCCCAGCTCTGCAACTTTTGATCTGGGTGGCCTTGGAAAGTTACTTAACCTTTCAAAACCAGAACATACTACCAGTTAAATGCAACAGTAGTAACGCTTCACTGAACTAGATATATGCTAGGTAGTAATGTTTTAAGTTCAAGATTCAAATGGTGTTAAGACAAAGGAACTATTATAGAGGAAGATGGTATATGTAACAGGAGGGGGTCCCTTTGTTTTGTCCTGCCCGGCTAGCATACACCCGAAATAATTGCACAGAAACTGTATTAATCAAAACACTGCTTGGCCATTAGCTCTAGCCTCCTATTGGCTAACTCTCAAATCTTGATTTAACCCATTTCTATTAATCTGTGTTCACCACTAGGTCGTGGCTTACTGGGAAAGATTTAGCATGTCTGACCCGGCGTCTCTATGGCGGCTCTCTGACTCACTCTGTTTTCTTCTTCCCAGAATTCAGTTCTGTCTCCCCGCCTACCTAAGTTCTGCCCTATCAGGCCCAAAGCAGTTTCTTTATTAACCAATGAAAGCAACACAAATACAGAAGGACCTCCTATACCAGGTATACCCATAATAATTGATTGAGCAATGATTTTTCCCTCCAGGAACATAGCATTACAGCTTATTTCCGAACCATATCTTCCCAAGGGGACACATGGATTAGGGAACAGATATTTGGAGAGGTGGTAGGATAGGCAGAGAGAGAGAGAGAGGTGAGGAGCAGAAGTGTATCTGTGTGTGTGTGGGGGGCGGTAGTAGCATAGTGTGTGACCTTCGCAGGGTGTGGCTGTACTGGTAACCTGGTGACGTGATCCTGTCTGATGAGATTTCCTTATGATTTCATATCTATGAAAGGAAGGCTGGGAACAGAGCGTCGTGTGATTCTGGAGATCTGTTACATTGTTTAGACCAGATTAATAGAACGTGAGCGAGGGAGACCCAGATTTATTTATTTATTAATTTATTTTAGACAAGGAGTCAAATGATACTGAGAAAGGAAGCTGTAATGAGAATGAAAAATCAGCCTTCCACGTGAGGAAGCCAAAACAAAGGGGTGGAGCTAATTAGGGAACATGACCTTGGCGATGAACAACAGAGCAGAGCTGCCAGGGAAATTCTTTCCCAGAAAGTTGAGTGCGGTGTTTGAGCAGGGGCTGGATTGGCTTCCCGGTGCGTGAATGGGGAATGGGTTCCTGCTGACTCAGTGCTCTTGTTCTTCACATATTGTATCATTTAATTCACCCCCTGCTGTGTGGAGTGCTGGGATTATTGTCCCTATTTAACCAGTGAGAAAACAGAGGCAGCAAGAGGCTATGTGGCTTTTCCCGGGGGTCTGTGTTCTCACCTACTGCATTTAGTAGGATGAGGTGGTGGGATTTCTTCCACAGAGAATGCAGTCAAGACAACAGAGATTTGGACCTCTCCCCTGGCTCTGCAACCATCCCACCAAGATGGGAAAGCTTGGAGAATATCTTTCTAGCTGCAAGCCTGTGTGTTGTCTGTAAAATGGAAGAGGAATGGTAGCCAACTTATGGATGGGGTTAGATGAGATCAACACTATCCAACCCCAAGGCCAGAGGCTGGACCATGTCAGCGTTGGAGAACTACATTAAGAACAAAAAATAAAAAAAAGAACAAAAAAAAAAACCCATACACACACATTCTAAATTGGTGTCAAACTCACAATGTTTAAGATTAGGCCCTTTACGTCATGATCATAAATATTTCTAGAGTAATGACTATCAATGTTTCCTGCCCAGACAGAAAGTAAATACAGCAGAGCCATGTGCTATTAGTTCCATCAAAGCAAATACCACTTCTGTGGACTCTTTTCTACTGGTAGCCTACTGGACTCCATCTCACTTCAGATTTATTTCTAAGTCGACTGAGCTGTGAAGTCCATAAGGAGACTCCAACTGCAGTCTCTACATGATTAACTAAATAATGAGACATAAAGAAAACTGAAAAGAATCCCTCTAACTCATAGACTCTATCTTTTGTGGTCCTGTTAGGAGAATTTGTTATATATATACAAACCAATCCCAGCACTTGGGAGGCAGAGGCAGGCGGGATCTCTGTGAGTCTGAGGCCAGCATGGACTACAAGAACTAGCTCCAGGACAGCAAGGGCTGTTACACAGAGAAACCCTGTCTCAAAACAAAACAAAACACAACACCTCCAGAAACAAAAAAGATTAAAAAATACAAGTTGTAAAACTTGTATATATACAAGTTGTGTATGCACACACACACACACACACACACGTATATATGTGAGAGTTTGCATTTCATCCTAAATTGATGCTTTTAATGTGAGCCCCTGCTATGATCCAATGCCTGCAAATCCAACTACACAAGTTTAGTTCACTCAGCAGTCTTGTGAAGGACAATGCTGTCATGATTCTTCAACTAATAAAGGAACTGAGGCTCAGAAGGAAATATGACTTGGACATACCAGCTGATCATGGTCTACAAACCTGGCAGCAAAAACATAGAACTATTACAGAGACCCTGTATTCAGACAGCTGGACTAAATAGTCAAGAAGATCCTATAATCAGTTATTTAAAAGTATTCTAGGGGTTGGTGGGAAAGTTCAGTGGGTAGAATGGCGTTTGAGTCTCCAGCACCCATGTAAACTCTGTGTGAATAGAACAGCCTGTCTATAATTCTTATACCTGGAGGTGGAGAGAGAATCCTTGGAACAAAAGAGACTAGCCCACTTGGTGAGCCCTGCATTCAAGCGAGAGACTCTGACTCAGTATATGAAGTGGAGAGGGATAGAGGAAAACACAGACACTAAATGCTGGCTTCTACATGCCTTGATACACATATGTACGTTCACCCGACTACATATATGCAAATACACGTGCAAACACACACACACATGTACAAAAAAGGAGTTATCTGATACATAGTTATGGCTGAGGGGATTGTGTTATATAAAATTGTTCTGGTCTAGGCTACCTTGGAGGTTTGTAGCTCAGGCTGGCTTCAAATTCACTTATAGCAACCTTCTTCCTTAAGTCTCCTGAGTGCTGGGATTCCAGGTGTGAACCACCATGGCTTTGTTAGCATTTTTTTATTGTATAAGATAATGGTCCATGGGAAGTAGTTTTTTGGCGTAGCTCAAATGATATGCTGTGGGGGTTTGAGTGAGAATGCACCCTGCCCCCAGAGGCTCATATGTTTGAATGTTTGACTCCCAGTGAGAGGAACTGTTTGAGAAGGATTAGGAGGTGTGGCCATGTTGGAGGTGTCACTGGGGATAGGCTTTGAGGTTTAAAAAACCCATGCCACCAGGTCCTTTTTCTTTCTTTCTTTCTTCCTTCCTTCCTTCCTTCCTTCCTTCCTTCCTTCCTTCCTTCCTTCCCTCCCTCCCTCCCTCCCTTTCT
>NW_026067896.1:15327342-15346962 GCF_014885135.2 Alexandromys fortis
CTCCCTTCTTTCTTTCTTTCTTTCTTTCTTTCTTTCTTTCTTTCTTTCTTTCTTCTTTCCTTGTCTCTGTCTCTGTCTCTCTCTCTGTCTCTGTCTCTCTCTCTGTCTCTCTCTCTGTCTCTCTCTCTCTCTCTCTCTCTTTCTCCCTGCTGCCTAATGGATCTGGATATAAAGCTCTCATTTAGTGCTCTAGTACCTCACCTGTCTGCTTCCCACTATGATCATGAACTAACCCTATGAAACTGTATGCAATCCCCCAGTTGAAGGCCTTTATCTTTTAAGAGTTGCCTTGGTCATTGTTGTGTCTCTTCACAGCAATAGCACAGATGCTAAGACATGTGTTTTCTTAAGTATGTGCTGTAGCAAAGTTTGAAAAGCTATTATGGTGTGATTCCTTTGAAAGCCTGAAACAACAAGAGTAAACAGATCCCCTGGCTCCATGCAGCCTGTCATGACAGCCTGTCATGGGAGCTTCCTTCTCTGTGAAGCTGGCCCAGCAGCCTGTCCTCACTCAAGCCCACTCAGCCAGACTCCTTCAGGGAGCCCCTCTCCTTGCCATGGGCTATGTGGCAGGCAACGATGGTCTACTGCTTGAGAACAGTAAACAAGGAGGATGAAAATGGTAGCACCCCAGTGGTTGACAGACAGAGCACCTGGAGGAAGGAGTCAGCAGCAGCTAAGAACCAAGGACCATGATGGTTAGAGAGCAGGCTTGGATGCCAACTGTGATTCAGGCCTGCTGCCAACAGCAGGCAGATGGGGTCTGGAGGCCCCCTCTAGGTCTCCCTGGTGGCATTTTCCCTGGGTCTTGTCCCACTTAAAACCACTAGCAGGAGTGCCAGATTCATCCCTTTCATAGCCTGCTTTCTATTGCTGTGGTAAACACCAGGATCAAAAGCAAGTTTTGGAGGAGAAAAGAGTTTATTTGGTTTACACTGCCGCCTCGTAGTCTATCACTGAGGAAAGTCAGGCCAGGAACTCATGCAGGAACCTTGAGGTGAAAACTGAGGCAGAAGAGACCATGGAGGAATGCTGCTTTACCGACTGGCTCCCTCTGGCTTTCTCAGCTCCTTTTTCTTTCTATGAGGACCCATCTGCCTGGGGATGACTCAGCCTCTAATGGACGGGGCCCTCCTCCATCAATTAGCAATTAAGAAAAAGCCTCACAGGACATACATGGATCTAATCTACATGGGAAGTAGTAAAATTATGGGGACCATGGGAAAAGGTTGAAAGGGAGGGAAGGGGCAGGGAGGGGAGCAGAGAAAAATCAATAAAATCAATTAAAAGAAAAAGAAGATGCCTCACAGACAAGGACATAGACAACTCTGATCTGTGCAATTCTTCAGGTGAGGG
The DNA here is from genome assembly GCF_014885135.2 of Alexandromys fortis. Taxonomy (NCBI): domain Eukaryota; kingdom Metazoa; phylum Chordata; class Mammalia; order Rodentia; family Cricetidae; genus Alexandromys; species Alexandromys fortis. The sequence continues at coordinate 15,328,699 of NW_026067896.1, forward strand.
TTCCTTTCCCCAGGTGACTTTAGGTGTTTGTAAAGTTGACAGTTGACATTGACTATAGCAATTGCCTATGTTGCTCTGAAATGGGCCTCAGCTACCCCGACATGCAAGCATGCTTTGTCAGCATCTTCCCCATATGATTTTGTTCTCTTGGAGGGTGTCTCTTCTCTCTTGGCCCCTTCTTCTGAAGAATGACTTCCCTAGAGTCCCCCTTTGTTCCCCTCTATGTTCATGGCACATGGCATGAGTCTAATACCAGATATATTCTTTGCTTCCCCATGTATTGCCTGCATTGGCCGTCAGTCTGGACAAGCACTTGACTCTCACAGTTGATCTAGGTACCCAGAAAAAGTTGGGGGAACACAGTAAGTGTTCAATGAATGTTTGAGAAATAAAAAAGGAAGAACAAGAACTTCCAACAAATCTCTAGGCTACATGATTGGAGCAGAACTTGGGCCATGGTGGTGATTACATCACTAGCTATCAGACCACCAGCACTCTCCATTAGCAATGTATTTGAAAGAAAAACTTCAATACACCCATGGAAGGGACAGTTATTAGAACTCTTTGGAAAGAGGCTATTTAATTTTTAGAACACCCTTAGAGAAAAATTCCAGGAGAAAAAGAAAATTAAGATGCTGTTTGATATTTCCTGGGAATGTCCTAAAGAGATTGCCTAGCTGATACCTCCAAGAAGGAATACCTTCTTCCCCTTTGTCTCCCATCCAAGTGTTAACAAGGCTGTACCCTGTTTAGCTTCCGAGATCAGATAAAAACCTGTCATGTTCGTGGTGGTATGGACAGAGACTTCTGTCCTCTTCGTGGCATCTCTTCCTGGCAGCATGTCCAGCAATATTCTTGTGATAATAGTACGGAGCAAGTATCAGAGGAGGGAGGTATTCGGTGACCTCCCTTCATAGAGTTGAGAGGTTGCTATGGTAACATTGACCTCTTGAGTACTTTGCTACTCTTTGTTGTGGAAAATAAGCATGGAATCTGGATATTTATTAGCAGTTTTAAGAAAGATGGAGTGAATGAGAGAGTATAGAAGCCAGAGCAAAGATGTAATAAATTTCACTTATTTGAGATATCCCCTATGCTCAACAACCTTAGTCTAAGAGTGGGATTATTTGAATTCTTTTTCTTTTTAAGACAGGGTTTCTCTGTGTAGTTTTGGTGCCTATCCTGCTACTAGCTCTTGTAGACCAGGCTGGCCTCAAACTCACAGAGATCAGCCTGTCTCTGCCTCCAGAGTGCTGCGAATAAAGGCGTGCATCACCACCACCCACCACCAGAATTCTAATCCTAATTCTAGATTTAGAGAACATTGGTAATGGCTGTGACTAGCTGGGGTTGGGGCTGGGCCTGAAAGGACCAGATGTCAGTTCAGCACTGATTTGATGACCAAGAAGCTGACTTTGGCTTCAGGGCTGTTATGGTGGCTATTTGATTAATTTAGACACAGTAGGTCTATTTTTAAAAGTATGGAGCATCCATTCAAATGGTGGAAGAGCTATAGTAAATTATATGGACTAGGACGAATGAAAATATTCATTTCTTATATTTTGATATAGGTAGAGTCCACCTAGATTTCATACATCCATCCATTCATTCATCACTCAGACTCAAACATGAAATTATATCCCGTAAGAACATGTAGTAATTAGCTACCATGTGCCAGCAAGAGTTTCACACTCAATATACAGGCATTCCTTACTCTGCACAGTGGTGTAGGACCATCAAAACAGCCATGAACAGGACAGTGATCATCAGAGTGGGGAAAACAGTTGTTCTGTGATCTTCAGAAAAATCTTATAGTCAGCAATGAGTGCAGGAGGAATGAAGGTAGAGTAAAGCTGATCTAGCTAATGCGTGGCATTCAGAACATTAGAAATACTGGACATTAATGTAAAACACGAAAAGGAGTTTAAGTATTCATGTAACTTAACAGAGTCTTTTGCATATTGACAATTATCTATTGTTGTGGGTTAATCATTTTGTACACTGTGAAGATATGTCTATCCCCCAAGACTTCTGATTGGTTTAATAAAGAGATGAATGGCCAATAGCTAGGCAGGAGAGAATAGGTGGGACTTCCAGGGAGAGGAACTAACTCAGAAAGAATCTGAGGCACTTGGATTAAGTTTTCAGTCAGCCATGTATAGAGCTAGACATACAGAATTGAGCAGAGGTAAGGAGCCATGCGTTAGAATGTAGACTAAGAGAAATGTGCTAGATTAAGTTCTAAGAGCTAGTTGGGAACAAGACTAAGCTAAGGCCAAGCTTTCATAATTAACAGTAAGTTTCATGTAATTGTTTGGGAGCTGGCACTCTAACGAAAGTCCTGCTGAAATCCCTTATAAGCTGGGATCAGAATGTTTTCTCTTTGCTTTTTCTATGTTAGTTTTAGACTTCTTTTTTTATTTTTTTTACATATTTATTTATTTATTTATTTATGATTTCTGTCTCTTCCCCACCGCCGCCTCCCCTTTCCCTCCCCCTCCCCTAATCAAGTCCCCCTCCCTCTTCAGCCCAAAGAGCAATCAGGGTTCCCTGCCATGTGGGAAGTCCAAGGTAGACTTCTTTTTTTAAAGTCAACTTTATACAAGCCAGGGTCTTCTTGGAAGAGAGAATTTTAATCCAAAAAGAGGAACATGGGATGTACTCACTCATATTTGGTTTCTAGCCATAAATAAAGGACATTGAGCCTATAATTCGAGTTCTTAGAGAAGCTAAATAAGAAGGAGAACCCAAAGAAAAACATATAGGCATCCTCCTGAACATTAACCTTCATCAGGCGATGAAAGGAGACAAGAGACAGAGACAGAGACCCACATTGGAGCACCAGACTGAAATCTCAAGGTCCAAATCAGGAGCAGAAGGAGAGAGAGCACGAGCAAGGAACTCAGGACCACGAGGGGTGCACCCATACACTGAGACAATGGGGATGTTCTATCGGGAACTCACCAAGGCCAGCTGGCCTGGGTCTGAAAAAGCCTGGGTTAAAACTGGTCTCGCTGAACATAGCAGACAATGATGACTACTAAGACCTCAAGAACAATGGCAATGGGTTTTTGATCCTACTGCACCTATTGGTTTTGTGGGAGCCTAGGCAGTTTGAATGCTCACCTTACTAGACCTGGATGGAGGTGGGTGGTCCTTGGACTTCCCACAGGGCAGGGAACCCTGATTGCTCTTTGGGCTGACGAGGGAGGGGGATTTGATTGAGGGAGGGGGAGGGAAAGGGGAGGGGGTGGTGGGGAAGAGACAGAAATCTTAATAAATAAAAAAAAAAGTCTCCATTGAAATGGCCTACAGGCAAGTCTGGGAGCTTTCTCTTGATTAACGACTGATGTGGGAGGGCATGGCCCACTGTGGGCAGCACCACCCCTGGCAGGTGGTCCTAGAAGGTATAAGAAGGCAATCTGAGCAAGCCAGGAGAAGCAGGCCAGTAAGCAGCGCCCCTCCGTGGCCTCTGTTTTAGTTCCTGTTCCGGGTTCTTGACCTGAGTCCCTGCATTAAGGGATACAACTTTGCTCTGAAATGGACCTTCTCTTCTACGAGTTGTTTTTGTTCAGTTGTTTATCACAGCCACAGAAACCAAGACATCCCTCTCTCTAAGGCTTCGTTACCCTTCTTGTCCTACTCACTTTGCACGTTTGTGCTCCTGAATTTGCCTTCACTGAGTTCTTCCGAGTGCATAGCCATAGTATATCTGTGGTGAATGAGTCCACATTTTGTGGTTAGCGATTTCTTTTCTAACGCCACTTAAGTTTGACTTGAATCTTTTCCCCAGGCTAGCACCTTTCCTTCCTTTGCTGTGCTTTTGTCTTTTGTAGCTATTTTCTTTCCATTCTCTGTAACAGATCACACGGGTTTATTTCTGAGTGATGGGCGTGATGACTTCTGTGCTGTGTCCTCTTGTGAGAGGTCTTCAACAGACGTTGGAAGAGGGGCTGCCATTTGTAGATAAATGACCATGATGAGACTCTGGTGTCTGTGAGATCATTTGTGGAGCCCAAAGCAAGCATCCCACGGTTTATATAATTGCTCACGGGTCATATACTGTGGCAATTGAAATTTCAATTGTCTTGCTGGAGGGCTGGTCTTATTTAACCAAATAATGACAATCAAAACTCACACGTTGCCAGAACCATGTAGTGACTGACCTCACATGATGAGGACCTCTTGAGAATGCTATAGGAATGCTTATCAGATTGAAGTTTACTTGGCAGGGTCAGGGTTTCTTGGAGAAGGTGACATGCAAGTTGAGATGGAAGGGTTTAATCTTGAGTAAGAATTTTTTTTTTTCTTTTCAGGCAGAGAGAAAAATATGCAAAGCTCCAAATGCAAGAGAGCTCACAAGGCTGGGGGTGGGAGCTACGGCTGTTTTATGCTGGCTGTGGGAGCGGATCCCGTGTTCCATCATCGTGGCCTTGTCTAGCCACACAGGCTGTTTGTTGCTCTTGGTTACCAGGCTTGCTGACTGCTTTGGTTGGGAACCTCAAATGATCTGTTTTGGTATGCTCACTTGAAGCAGCCACTGAGAACAGTCAACTGCCTCCCCTCGATCAAGAGACCCATCTTTGGGATCTGGAAAACAGCACTAGGGGAACGAAATCAAGTCAAGAAAAATGAATTTAGATATTGGTTTGTATTATGTCGGACATAGACAAGACTAATTATTCAGACACAAATATTCTAAGCACAGAATGGCAGAAAAGTAGACAGAAAATCTCTTTTAGTGTTCCTTCAAATGTGTGTGTGTGTGCATGCGCGCACACACATGACCGTGTGCACGTGTGCATCTACAAGCATGCATGTGTGTGCATGCCTGCTTGTTTGTGTACATTTACATGAGTGTGCATGCCCATGCACTAACGTGCATATGGAGGCCAGAGGACAACTTGGTAATGGTCCACCTTATTTTGAGACAGCATCTCTCACTGGCCTGGAATTTGCCAAGTAGAATAGCTGGCTGGCCAGTGGACCAGTGGCCGTTCTCCTTGGCTGGGATTGCCTGTGTGTCACCCCACTAGGCTTTGTTCTTGGGGGTTGAACTCAGGTCCTTATGCTTACATGGCAATCACCTGCCTGCCTGAACTATTTCCCCATACCCTGATCTGAATCTTTAAATGATAAATTGCTATATATAATCAAGTTAAATATAAAATAGAGTATTAGTTAAGATTGGAATGGTTACTATAAAGCACTCAACCTAAACTGAAGATGAGAATAATCTCAGTTAGCTTTCATGCCTTTACAGGGCCACTCTTAATGATTTCCATTTCACTGATTAGAAGACTGAGGCCAAATCCCTACAGATCCATAGAACTCACAGTCCAACTTACTACTAGCCCTTTATCCCTTATGTCACTAGGAGAGTTAGTCTTTTTCTTTTTCTGCACCTCCAGTTTCTTTTATGAAATTTAAGACATAACAAAAGTCAACCCATGACACATGAATCCAATTAACCATTTGTTCTAAAATATTCTTCTTCTTAAACATTTTTATATTATCTAAAAATTTTATCAATTTAAATGTATGTTGACCATATTTTTACCTGCCCCAAGTTTGCTCAGATGTTCTCCTCCTCCCTATGCATCCAACCTAGAAGGCCAAAAATCTAATACAACAACAAAATGCCCCAAACCTAGAGTATATCACCCAAAACAAAAAAGAAAAAAAAACAAACAAAAACACAACAGTGGAGTTCATTATTTGTTGGCTAACTGCTCCTGAATATGAGATCTGCCCCGGAGTGGTTGACATACCCAGTCAATCCATTGGAGAAAGCAGATTTTCCTTCCCTAGGAAACAGACTTTCCCCAGGAAACTTACTCTTAACCAAAAATTAAATATGAATGTAAAATCCAAGACATAACTATAATGCTGCCTCGTGGATGACCCAAGAGAGGCGCTTGCTGAAGACAGAACAGGAAGAGTTCATCATTTCAGAAACTCTGGGAGTTCTCAAGAACAGCAGTTTAAAGAAAAGTTTGGAGAAACTGAGTAGAATTTCAGACATGAGCAATCAAATCAAGATTCCATTAGGAAAACAAAACAATGAGATTATCCCAATTATTGAATTAACAATAAGATTTCACCATCTACATCCTAGCTATGAGTAAGACATTTATTTGAATTAGATAAGAAGATATAATGTCATTTGGAAGAGGCCCAGCAAATTTAATAACAGAGATAAATGAAACTGACAATGATCTCACACTTTATAAATCTAAACACTGGACCAAGGTTAGACACAGGGGCCCCAGTACGTGATGAATGAGCTTGAATCAGCTTTTCACACGAGTGGAGGGAGGGCAGAATTTATTGTTTTCTTTCTCCCACACTCTCTCTCTCTTTTTAACATCAAAACTAAGAATGAACTAATCTAAATCCATTTAAACCAAAGTGCAGGAACAAGAAATAACCTTGACCCTTCCCTGCTCACATAGCAGCTACACTGGTAATTTAATCACTAACTGAGTTGTGTAACTCACCTATGACAGATGGTAAAGTACTTTGAGTGTGGCAATCTGCCTGAGTAATTCCTTCATAGGAGTGGGATGGGGGAAGCTTCCTCCACTGGCCCACATTCAATCTGTCCCCATGCCTGACTGCTGAAATCGCTTTGGCTGTAGGGCAGAACACAGGGCTAGCTTTCGATTTGACAGAAACATCCCAGGATCCTCTGCTTCCCTCCACTCCAGGTCAACTCCGCTCTGTCCTTTCCAGGGTGCAGCAGTGCATCCCCACATCCTGCCCTCAGGCAGGTCAATGCATTAGCGGAGGGCGAAAGATTCTGCATGGTGGTCTGCTTCTTACCTCCGGTGCAGCCCTACTGTGTGCCCTCCTCTTTTCCTACCCAGGCACCAATGTCCAGTTGTACACATGGGCATGTTGAATGGCTATCAGTCTGCCATCTGTTCCTGATGAAACTTCATGCTCTCTTGAAGGACTCCCAAGTTACCTGAAACTAGGTTCCTATCCCCATTTCCATGGTACCCTATGTTTCCCGGCAGGAAACGTGCTTCTTCCACCTTCTCTATTAGCTGAGGGGCAGGGTGGGGAGGGGGGTCACAGTCTTCCATGGCTACTGCTGTATCCCACCACCCTATACAACACCTGCATGTTGCTTGCCCTTACTCTTACAGAAGAAAGTGGTTACATGCTTCATTTTCTCCCTAAAGAAAGGTAGTGTGAGTTATCTAAGATAGACACAAACATATAAAGAAAAAAACCCCACCAATTCTCATGCAGTAACTATAGGATAAGCAGTGAAAGCACCTATACTATCATTATACTATATTATCATTCTGTCATTACATTCTTCTCTCTAAACGCAGATAGAGCAGCAGCCTTCCCCCAGCCTTGGCTTCAGTTACTTGTGGTTAACTTCAGACCCCACCTACTAAAAATTATTTTGGTTCAGAACAGAGACTCTGTATGTTTTATTGTAGCATATTGTCATCGTTTCTCATTTTGTTATAAATATTAGTAAACTATTATTATGCCTGATTTATGAATTTTAAGCTTCACATAGGTGTCTGTGCTTGAGAAAAAATAGTAAGTAAAGAGTTCAATAAATCTTTCGCTTTAGGCATTCACTGAGAGGTCTATACCATGTTCTCTATGGATAAGGGGGAGCTATTATAGTCTGAATTTAGTCAGTATTATTTTCCTACATTTAAAATATATTTTTGCTGCTAGATCATAGAACATTTTCTATAATTTGTATAAACATCTACAAGACTTTTATATCAAAGCCAGCTTTTTTGTTTCAATCTTTGTATGTTTCATACATGCTGTTAGCAAGAGGTTATTGTGACTGCTATGTAGTATTTCATTATATGGAAATGGATTATTAGTTTGCTTTCTTGCTTATGAATTGTTTTCTGGAAATTTGCATTATGAAACACCACAAATGCCCTTGTACCCGCAAAGGATTTTTAAAATTTTAGGTTAGAGTATGCAACACACTGGTTCTTTTCATTGTTTTATTTTCTGTCAAAAGGATTTGTCCCAAGGCTCTGAAATCTATATGAGGCATTGTTAACAAACTAACTCATGACCATATATAAATAGCATTATGGATTCATGGACAGCAGTGTGTAATCAGGACAAGAACATAGATTCATTATGGAAATGTCCTAATGAAGCTTACTTTTTAGTGGTGAATACATAGTCTAATAAAATTATAATTAAAGAGGAAATACAGAGAAAGTTGATGCAGATGCCAAACAGGTGCTTCCAAGACTTACTCAGGTACTTAGCAGTTCCCAGTTTGTGAGTCTGGAGCGATAGTCTCTCTGCATCTCCCTATCTCAGAAGGTCATCAAGGTGATTGCATGCATTGATGATGCTGAGGTGGTTTCCAGACTTGGATGCACTGTGCAGCATCTGCAATCAAATGTATTGCCCAAGCATACTAGTACAAAAGGGCTTCAGTGAAACGCCACATCAACACTAAGATAAAACAATCTAGGATCACTTCTGTTAGAACTGCTGCCTATAAGTCAGCCCTTATCTACATTCCATGGGGGGTGTTTGAGAAATGACACCTCACTTCTGAAACCCAACTAGGAGAGAATCAGGTTCTGGAGAGAAATGCTTTGGAATCTGAGCGTTTCTACTGCTGCTAAAAGCCCACTGAGCATGCTGCAACAGCTTGACCTGCTTTGAAATAGGTGTTTTCCAAAGCTTTGTCTTCATTCTGAGATGTATACTTAGGTAGGAGCGTGGCAATGATTAAAAGGGCAGAAGAGATGGCTAACAACGTGACTTAAACCTTGTCTTTGCTTCCCTTCTCTTCACTGAGGGTGCTTAGTCACCCTAAGGTGCTGTTGGGACAAATTCAATGTTCAAATGTCTACAAATTGGCTTTCTTGGCCCTTGAAAGCCAGACTGGGATTTCCCAACAGGTGAGTCAAGCTTGCTAGATGTTTGTTTCTCTCAGTTGATCGCAGTTACCTCGGCTGAACTTGTCTTCACTTTCTAGACATGTCAGTGCACTGTTCTGTGCGGACCTGCTACTACTTACTGAAGTTTCAAGAACCCACGAAGCTCACGGTCATTGAAGAAAGAACGGTGTCATGTCTAAACGCTTCCCAATGTGCAAATGTTTGGGGCCTGTGAGTATTGACTCTGGCTCAGAGACCAAGAAAGAACAGCCTGATTAATTTGTCTGATTAATAACCAGGAAACTAAAGATAGAGTTTCAAAGTAATTAATAAAGCCCAACTTTAATCATTATTCCTAGTGTTAAGTCCCAAACAAGAGCAGATAAGATTAAAAGGCAGTGTAGAACTCTGGGTTCCAAACTACTGTTTCTTACAGATATGCTACCTATATCTATTAGATCATTAGAATCCTGTTTTATTTGTAAGCTCATGATGAGTCAAAGATTCATTGACCTTCTCTATTACAGACTGGTGTCTAGGTTCCTGGGAACAGACCAGCTCTACACATACATGCTTCTCTTCATAAACACCTCTGTATCAATGTGGTTCTACCTTCCCATCTAGGAGGAGGCATGAGAGGAGCAGAGAGGAGGATGGCAGAACAATGTCCTTCTTATTCTTCCAATCTTGGGAAGCATCCTGAAGTTCACATGTCTGGAAAAGATGTATGTGGATGAGTACATGGAATTTTGCTGTCATGAATTTCATTCATTGTTCTGTGTCCTCCACTTAATCACTTAAAGAGGCTATTAAACCATGGCACCATAGCTTATGGCTTGGAAACTGGATTCCTCATTTAAATTCCTGGCCATACCATTTACAAGTTGTGTGATCTTGGACAAGTTTCTTAAGCTCTTTGTATCTCACTTCTTCACATATAAAATGAGAATGACAATACTGTGTCACAGGGTCATTGTTTGGGTTAGATAAACTGATTATAACTATTATCTATGTGTGTGTATGTATGTATTTATGTATTATCTATCTATCTATCTATCTATCTATCTATCATCTATCTATCTATCTGGTGATTATCTACTTGTCTTTTAAGAGTGGCTGGTCCATTTTAATCATTAGTTATTATTATTACTCTCAACTAGAGACAATTTAAAGTTGGTACTTAAAATAGTAATCTGGTAAAATTTGGTAGCCAGAGATGTGTGGATAATTTTATCCTCCTTCAGGGTTAAGAAAAGACTTAAAAACAAAGCAAAATATTGAGATGCTAGTATTTTTGACTGTGACATATAGTTTGAATTTGGTAGGCTGATACTCAGAACTGGTTTGGGGTGCAAACACACCAAGTGATATCTAAAGGTAAAGTAAACAAACTCTATTGTAAGTCTGCTAAATAAGCTGTCCCCTGCAAATGGAAAACATTGCAGTCATTTTAGTTTGCCTCTGAGTTCATCCAATGATGCTCAAGCAGCGTAAATGGATCATAATAGAAAAGTCTACACATAATGTACTGTTCTACATTCAAAGAGTGCACTTCCCTTACATGACTCTTCCCCGAAATTTTCAGAGGGATGATGCATAGAATGGGGAGGTTATTAAGCTAAAAATGAGCAACCGTAAAACAGAGGAAGGATTGCCGGGGCCAAGAGAATTGAAGGGAAATCATTAAATATTATAGGTAATAGGAATGGAGGGGGGGTTATAAAAAAATCTCATTAGCTATCTTGCTTCATAAGAAGACATAGTCTATCATAGTTTGGATTCACAAATAAAAATCGCTCTGTGTTTGGCGGGGGAGAGACAGAGAGAGACAGAGAGAGAGGACCTACATGTTTTCTCAAAAGCCCATTGTTCAGCAATGCTCCCAAGAAAATGACTTTTGTGTAACATAAATTCCTCATGCTGCAGCCAAATCCTCTAAATGATAGCAGCACGCCTATAGGGAAAGCCACATAACTAGAATTCTTAAGGACTGGGTTAGTTTCACTGCTCCTGTTTTGTTCTCCTTAGCTTGTACTCAGGAGAAAGTCTACCTCAAGCTTTCTGCTCACACGCCCCCCCCACTCTGCCCCATGTGTGTATATGTGTTCTGTGAAGTGCTATAAATTAGAAGGAAATGGTTTTAATCTTTGGATGGTTCAGAGCTCACAAGGGGGACTTACGACTGATCAGGACTGTGAATGCAGAGTTGTGATGCGGCTTGAGTGTGACACATTACACCCTAACACAGAAATACTGCTTTCTGTGGGATGAGGGATAGAAAACTTTCAATATGACACCTTTTCTTCTGTTAGGTGAAACCGGGAGAGGGAAGGCCCCCAAGTAATACAGTTGCAGAAAATTTGGAGATTGTAATGTCAACTCCAGTTCATATAAAGTTTTTATAGTCTTATCTCAATCTGCCATGTACTATAAAATCCACCCATTGAAAGTATGTAATTAAATGGAATGATCATAGGATGCTCACAGAACTGCTAACCATAACCATTTATGTTATAATATTTTCATCACTCCAGAGAAACCCTATACTTACTAGAGGTCCCACTTCATTGTCCTCCCAGCCCCTTGCTTCAACTCACATAACCATTAATCTCTCTTTTTATTCTCTTACTCTGGACAGGACACACAACTGGCATCATGCACAATGTAAGCTTGTGACTGATCTCCTTGACTTAGTATGATGCTTCTGAGCTTCTCTGTCCTTTCCAGATGTATCAGTACTTCATTTATTACATGTAAGGAATGTCCTCTTATGTGGACACACATCTTGTTTATGCCTTCATCAGCTGGTGGCATTGAGATGGCCTCCACTCTTGGCCCATTCCCAATGATGTTTCTGTGAACACTCCTGTTTTTTGTGGGTAAAGTAAGTGTTCATTTCTGTTAGGCACATGCTGAGGAGCGTTGTTCCATCACATGGTACATCCGTGTTTAGCATTGCGAGGAATTGTCAAACTAATTTTGACAGTGGCTATATCATTTGCATACCTGTGCCATGATGTATGAGAGTTCCGACTACCACATCCTTGCCTACTGCTTATTATCTCTTTATTATAGCCACCCTAAAAAGCCTGGTTCTGGTTTTAATGTGTGTATGGCAAAATGATGTTGAACGGTTCTCATGTATTTATTAGATATTTCTATTTCTTCTTTGAATAACTATTTATTTAAATTTTTTGCTCACTTTTAAAATTGGACCATTTTAAAATTTTGAGATATACTGAGCTATAGAGTTCTTTTTAAAGCAATAAACTTTATTATAAGAAAGTTGCAAATAAAATAAACATCATCTACCCAAATTAACCAGACCCAGTGTCTCCACATCTCAATGAACACCTATGCTGTTAGAATACCAATTCAGGAGCCATGTAGATTCACTCTGGATTTTATGCTTTCACTATAATTTATAAAGTTTGTATATAAAATTTCCTATACAAGTTTTTCTCAGGAAGAGAGGAACATAGGATATACATATTTGTACATAGGATATACAAATATTTTCTCTGATTTTGAAGTAGTTTTTCTTTTGGGTAGGGTTGTGTCCTTTGAGGTTTAACAATTTAAATTTTCTATTGGTACATATTGATTATGCACTGTGATGCACTTCAGAAAGACGTTTTTCCATAAGTACTTGGCCATGTACTTTGGCCAAGCTCACCTCACCTTCTCTCTCCAACTTTCACTTCCTGTGTTTTCTACTCATTCCTTGAGCCTTCTTCCATTTTCATGCCCTAGGTAATATACAAGTTTGTAAATTTATGTAAAATCTAGTATCCACAACTAAGAGAAAACACGTGACATTTATCTCCACGAATCTGATTACTTCACTTAGTAGGATGATCTCCAGTTGCATACGTTTGCCTTCAAACAACCCAATTTTGTTCTTCTTAATGGCGAATAGATCTCCATTGTGCATGCATACTGCATTGTCTGCATTCATACATCTGTTGACAGACACCTGCGCTGATTCCATAACGTGGCTATTGTAACGTTGCTGAAATAACATTGTAATATCGACGATGTCCGTGTTCCTGGGTGTTAGACTGATTTTGAATCCCGTGGCTCTCTATGCAGGAGTGGGATGGCTAAGACATATAGTAACTATATTTTCCTGCAAACCATCACAGATTGCTTAAGAGAGAAGCCTCCAGGGTCAACAAACCGACCTGGTAAGAATCCCAGCTGTACTTAACCAATCAAAATCTCTGATTACCCAGCTATGAGCAGAAGTGATAATGCGCTTGCCTTGCAGGGTTCTGTGAGAAGGAAAGAAAATCCCCGAACAATACAGCCTGCTGTATCCTTTATCACAGGGCGGTCAGCTGGTTAGAATCTTTGGAGAGAACACATGCATCAGTCCCGTGGGTGTGATCTGACCCATGTGGTGCAGCTGTGTGGCCAGTGTGCCCTTCCCATGGGAGCTGGGGACAGAATGTTGAGCGACGCAGTGGGTGCAAGGCCTCCTTGGTAACGTTCTGGAATCTCAGCCATGCCTCATCAGCCTTCTGGGTGGAGGTCAGACCACCCTGATAAGGGAGAGATGCTGTCCTTCTGAGGGATTGTCTGCAACGCCACGGAAAACAAGCAGCCAAATCACAGTTTTCTATTTCCACGCCAAGCAACTCGTTTGGCTGATTTGAAGATGATATTTTTCTTCCCGTGTGTGCCAAGTTTACTCAGCTTGGGGTTTAGCGAGCGCTGAAGGAGGGAAGGCTGGCGTACAGCTGCCTGGCTCCGGATTCCAACTCCTCTGCTTACCATTTGAAGACGTTACATAACCCACTGCGAGGCTCGGCTACCTCTGAAGCAGAAGCCTGCATTGTGCCTGCGCTGGAGGGCTGCTGAGGGGCTTCTGGGGCCCAGAGGACAGACCACACCACTCAGTCCCTAGCACAGCAACCCTTACGACGAAGTCGCTTCCAGCTGTTAGCCTCGGAGAGGCTCTGGTTTCTGGTTTCGAGAGGCTGAAATCCCAAAGCATTAGTTTCATTTAACTCTTGATAATCTTCCAAGGCTAATGAGAAACAAAGGGCATATAAAACATCCATTTAGTGACATTTTATTGTAAACTACAGTTAATAGGATTGCCAAATTTTCCATCACTCCCAAGAAGCCATAAATGAGAAAACAAAACAAACCCTCTCTCTCTCTTTTTCCTCTCTTTCCCCACCCAATGTGTGTGTGTGTGTGTGTGTGTGTGTGTGTGTGTGTGTGTGTGTGTGTAATTTGGGGATAATTAAAATTTATCTAGCTTAGTCTGGGTTTCAGAACATGAAACAGATCAATGTCCAGACTATATCTATTGTTCCAAAACAAGGTGAATGGTCAGTTCTTCACTCCTTAGAGAATTTCTTGTTTCAGGACTCCTGAAGTCATTTTTTTTTTAAAATTTATGTTTATTAGCATACATAAACAGGTCAGACAGTGGACTTCATTATAGTAATTTCATTCATGCATATAACACGCATTGAATTCCTTCAAGAAGGATTTATTTACTCATTTTTCTCTTCCCTCTCAATTTACCTGCTTCCCCTCCTCTACCTCCCTCTGCCTCTCCTTCCTTCCTCCTCTCTCTCCTTTCGCTTTCTTCCTTTTCCTGTACACGGGAGGCCTTATAGCTCTGTATCCAATGCAAGTATTTTCTTCATAGGGTTGATGGGTGGGTGAAATATAATATCTTGCTTCTTTAGTCCTCTGCCTGGGCATGTGGCAGCACTCCCTGTATTTTGTTATGGCTGCTGCTTCTCAGAAACACTCTTTGTCTTCGCCTCATTGTCATGGTTTTCTGAATTTGGCTTTCCAGCCTCAGTCTGGAGAGCAATTCGCCATTCTTTCCCCATAGTTCTTTCTCTCAAGCCTGGCTAGCTGCTGTCGGTGACAGGACAGCATGAAGGTTACCAATAAATTATTTCCGTATGAGACACTTTAGGAGCCCAGACTCCTAAACTAGCTTCCTAGATGAGAACTGATTCCCAGCAGGGATGTTCTCAGGTAATTGGTGAGTGTCTGCTTAGATCCCTGGTTGCCCCTGCCATGTTAGACTTGTCTCTAGGGGCTTGGGGCAATGACTTTCACGGTGCAAAGAACACGTAGGTCAACGTGACTTTCTCCAGCCTTCCACTCTGACTTGGGAGGTACATGGGCCTCTAAGGCTCTGTGTGTTGAACCAGGGAATGAACGTCATCTGGCTGACCTTCTGTGAGCCGTGTTCTAGCGCTCTACCTCTCTCTTGGGAGGCAGAGGTGGGAGGACCCCGACTGTGAGCCCCGCCTGAGTTGCACAGTGAGACCCTTTTGTTTGACCTTACCACAGACCGAAAGAAAGGGCCAAGTGACCCTGGCATGAAACAGGAGCCAAAATTAACTTTTCTATCTTTTCTATTTTGCTTTTGTTTTTTGAAACTAGAACATTTCTTTTACGACTGATTGAAGTCCTCAAGATAAAATGGATGCTGGCACAGCTGCCCTCCAGGGTTTAGGTGTTGTCCTTTCATGGACTCTACGTCTCAATCCGCAATAGACAATTTTTAGGTCCCTCATCTGCCCAGTCCTGGTGGTGTTCCCAGTTCTGGTAGTGTTTTGTTTCTTAGCCTTGGCACTCCAGTTACACTTTCTCTTGCACTCGGTAGTAGCTGCATTTGCCACAGGTTGACTTCTGAGCGTGCTAGGACATAGAGCCACAGCCGTGGCACAATGTGTGTGTTTTATTGCGAATTGCGACACTTTCCAAAGGATGACATGCTTTTTGTCATCTGTCTACTGCCACTAGGGCCAAAGAGCTTTTTTTAGTTGTTTATCTCAGATGCTTCGTCATAGTGACAGGAAGCTAATCATTTATTATTATTATTATTATTATTATTATTATTATATTATTTGAGCTTCATTCCTAGATGTTAGTTTTTATTTAAATGCATAATACAATTTATATAAGTAGCCCTTATATGTTGCTTATTTACCTTAAAATATTTAACATGTGGAAAGTATTAAGAATGATTTTTATTTCATCCATGTTATAATCATGTTATATTAACTCAAATTAATTTTTTGTCTGAAACTTCTTCATTTTTCCATTAAATTATCTTCTCGTGGTTCTAGGAACCAAAGTCAGAACCTTCTGCATTCCAGGCACATGCTATACCACTATGCTATACCAACCACCCCTGAAAATTCTTTTTCAATTATGGTAAAACACGCACACAGTAACATTTACCATTGTAACCAGCTTTAAGCTCACAATTGAATGATGCTAGCGCATTCTGTGATCGACACTGCTGTTCGTTTCCAGAATTTCATCAGGTGAACCTGAATCTCTGAACACAATAGACACAGCCCCTCATCCTGTCCAACTCTACCTCTTGGACACCACCATCCCATTTCTGTCTGGTTGACTTTATCTGCCCCAGCTACCTTCTGTGAGTGTAATCAGACGCTTTGTCTCTTTGAAACTGGCTTCTTTCACCTAACGTAACATCCCCAAGGTCCGTTCAGATTGTAGCACGTGCCAGGCTCTTTTACTTTCCAGGCTGAATAATGTTAAACCCAGTGTATATATACCACATTTTAAACTTAACAAATGCTAACATTTTGGTTGATACATTCATTCATCATGGACATTTGGAGTCTTCTTATTTTTTTTATAAACTGTAAATGATGTTGTAAGAAACACAGATACAAGTATCTCTTTGAGGTTACTGGACTCCATGGTCATAGATGTTCTATTATTAGTTCTTATGACTTCTAACTGACCTTTCTCACCTTGGTGATAAATTCAAGACACAAGCCATGGCAGAATGTTTCATTTAATTAGTCAGACACTTGCAGGTACATTTATTCCCAACACTTCTGCGATCACCAAGTAGGTGATTGTGCTAGGAGCTATGGCTCCAACGCAGTGTTCTAGTTGGCTATTTGTATGCAGGAAAGTTTCATATGTGTAGGGACTTTTCTTTGTTCTCAAGTGCCCCAAAGTTTAGAAACAAAACAAAACAAAAAACCCTACAGCTACGGCTCCTATAAGACTAAGCTATAGCTCTCTCATATTACTGAAGGACGCTTGCTCATTCACGTTTGTTCCTGCTGTATTCATAATAGCCAGAAACTGGAAACTATGTCACCGACTGGAGAATGGATCATGAAAATGTCATGCATTTATACAATGGAACATCATTCAGTTGTTAAGAAAAATGAAATCATGAAATTTGTAGGTAAATGGACAGAGTTAGAAACAATCATCCCGAATGAAGTAACTCAGATCCATGAAGACAAACATTGCATGTTTTCTCATGTGTGTGTGTGTGTGTGTGTGTGTGTGTGTGTGTGTGTGTGTGTGTGTGGAGACTGGTTTTATGTTAGCTTGATGCAAATTAGATCATTTTCAAAGAAGAAACATCAATTGAGAAAAATATCCCCACCAAATTGGCCTGTGGGGTATTTTCTTGATTGGTGGTTGATGTGGGAAGTCCCAGATGGCTATGGGTGATGCTATTCATGGGCTGATGGTCCTGGGTGCTATAAGAAAGCGGCTGATCTATGAGTAGAGCAGAATGTCACCAGGAGTCATTTCATCATGACACTTTTCTTTTTTTAGACTAGCGTTTAGTTTCATACTAGGTCTCTGGGCTATCTGGTCTCTGGTTTTTGGTTACCCAAGTAGTGCTGGGTATGGGTTCCATCTTGTGGAGTGGGTATTTAGTCAAAAACATTATTGGTTGGTTACTCCCACAAGCTTTGTATCATCATTGTCCTAGCCTATCTTACAGGCAAGACACCTCTGTAGACCGAAGGGTTTATGGCTGGCTTGTTGTTTGTGTTTCTCTTTTGGTAACATGCAGAGCACCTTCCTGTAAAAAAGACACTGGAACACAAGGGTGAAGAGTCTATGTAGGCACCAGCTCAACTTCTCCATGTTGCATGACTTGTGTAGGTGTTTGAACCTTGTGATCAGTTTGTGGAGAGCAACCATTAGTCTTGGCAACAGTCAGAGGTGGTGAAGGATTTTAAGGAAGCAGCATTTTCCAAATAAAACATTTATGTATTAACTCAGAGTAAAGACAACAAGCTCAAGCTAGACAAAAGTCCAGAACAGAGGATGGGGACTGGGCAGAGGCCTGATCCTGGCCAAGCAGCTAGTCTAAAATGAGAGCTGCTGGGAGAAGAAACAAAAATCAGTTTTCTTCAGCGGACTGACACTCGGTATCCACATTCCAGTGTGGGTTCCATGCTCAGGAATAGTCGACCAACACAAATCAGACCCTTCCTTCCTTCCTTCCTTCCTTCCTTCCTTCCTTCCTTCCTTCCTTCCTTCCTTCCTTCTTTCCTTCCTTCCTTCCTTCCTTCCTTCCTTCCTT
>NW_026067896.1:15350238-15352775 GCF_014885135.2 Alexandromys fortis
CCCTCCCTCCCTCCCTCCCTCCTTCCTCTCTCCCTCCCTCTCTCACTCCCTCCCTCCCTCCCTTCTTTCTTCTTTCCTCTTTATTTCCCTCCCTCCTTGAAAAGAACATGAAGTTGTATGTGTAAGGAGATGGGAAGCATCTAGGAAGAGTTGGAGGTTGGGAGAGAACATGAAAAGAAATATACTAGTTGAAATTCTCACATAATAAAAAGAACAGCACCACAAGAGACTTATTTCTCCTGGTGTTTGGATAGTATTTGGCCTTAGGTCTATCTAGAAACTTTGCCTCAGTCCAAGATGAGCGCTCTTCTCATGTGGGAGACTTCTCTGCCAGCAGAGTGCCGAACTATTCCTAAGACATTGTGAGAATGGGGAGTGTATAGAGGTGAAAACCCCAAGTACAAATTCTGTAAGCGCCCATGGTCATTACCTTGTAGCACTCAGAGAAATATTTGGATGTACTTTTTGCCTCTTAAAAATTTAGTTTTAAAGCACCCAGTGAATGAGACCGAGTGGTGCTATACAGGGCAGCAGTTACCAGTCATTTGTATCAGTTTGCAGTTAAACTGATTGCCATTAAACACGATTTAAATGCAAAAATTTAGTTTTAATTATTTTTGAAATGTGTGTGTGTGTGTGTGTGTGTGTGTGTGTGTGTGTGTGAATGCCTGCAGAGGCCAGAGGTGTCAGTGACTGTCGGGAACCTAGCTTCAGTTCTCTGCAAGAGAAGTACTCACGTTCTTCACTACTAAAACCATCTCCCTCTCCTTTTGCCCCATTTGTCTTTTTGTTTTGTTGAAGGATTATTTCATTTTTACTTCAGACAAACCATAAACAAATGCCTACACTAAAGCACCTCTAGTTCTATGTCTTCAACCTCACAGGCAGCTGTCCTGTGGAGGCAGGCCTAGCTGCATCTTTTTTTTTGGGGGGGAGTACATTGTCAGCGGTCAGACTGCTGCATTTTCGGGGGTACATCGTTAGCGGTCAGACTGAGGAGTGGGAGTCCCAGCTCACGCACCAGCCGTCCGACTATGGGCTCAGAACTCCATATTCTGAATCCTAGTATCTGTAATTCTGAACTTCCCCGTTAGCAAAACAAGGTGAACACAGCACTAGATTCTCTGATTGCTGCTCAGATTTCATGGGCTAGGACTCCTAATAGGGCCACTCATCCCAGGCCCAGCACAAAGTGAGTCTTCACGCTCCCTCTTGCAGTGCCACAGAGTGTCTTGGAACCCCTCAGATACGCCACCCTCCATCTCCACTGGCCCTTTGCCCAGGCTCTGGAATTCTTTTCCAATGTAAGCCTACTGACTTCCTAACCTTATGCACTCTCTATGTTCCATCATAGATATGTTCATTCCAAAGACAATTGCCAATTCTGTTTTCATATTTCTTTCCTGGACTCCACAAATACTCCATCCAGACACTTTCTTGGGGGCCCATCACTATGTGCTGTTACTCCCTCACTAAGCTGGGGACCACATGAATAGCAGCTGCTCCCTAGGAGCTCCACAGGATCGCCAGTAAAGAGGGAAAAAAAAAAAACGACAACAAAGACCTGGGTGCCATATTAACTTCCGCTGGAGAACCAGTCCCAGCACCTTGGGGAGCCTCAAGTTCAGAGGTCCATACAATGGTTCTCCATACAGTGACCAGGAGAGAGCTTGGGTCGTGTGTGTGTGTGTGTGTGTGTGTGTGTGTGTGTGATGCTTATCTTGAGACTCAAGCATCATTTTGTTGCTATCAAAGGTCAAACCACATACAATTCATTACCTTCTTAGGGCATTAAGCCAGCTTTCAGATGAAGCCATGGAAATTTCCAGAGGGCGTTCTCACCAGTGAGCAGGGAGCAAGCATCTCGGCAGCATGCTAGACTTTCTTGCCTCATTTCTGCCTCAGTCCCCATTGACAGTCCTTTAATGTAACCATCCACGTATTTGTCTTCTTCCCAACCCGAACAAATTGTAATTAGCTTCTGGAGTTGTTTATTGGATATGTCCTTAGAATATCTGTGTTCTTCTCACTGATAAGACCCTTACTGATTTCTATCTGATCTATCAAATTCGGTGAAAATGTTTTCTTCTTAAATGCATTGCAAGCATCATGGCAATAACAGTAAATTTTTATTTGTGTGATTTTTTTTGGGGGGGCTAAGCACTGTGTGAGCATCCCCTTTGGGCTGTGCCATTTAAATTTTAACACAACACGGTGAAGCAGAAATTGTCAATACCCCATTTGCAACAGAGGACATTAAGGCATGGAGCAATTTCAGGGAATACAGGAAGAAAGAGACAAAACGGGAACTCAAGCTCAGGTCTGCAGAACTGCATGGGCTGGGCTCTTAGCCAGGAGACTCAGTACGGTTTCAGTTACTTTAATATCGCCATTGAAAGCTCCTGACACATTAAAATTTACGTATGGTATTCAAAGTGACTTAACTACCATGATGTTAGCAAACTGTGCTTTTCGCTTACACCTGACTGTGTACTACATCTTTCAATACATTTATTTACCTGTTTACCATATATATA
>NW_026067896.1:15352794-15487130 GCF_014885135.2 Alexandromys fortis
TATATAGTGTGTGTGTGTGTGTGTGTGTGTGTGTGTGTGTGTGTGCGCTCACACTGTTGTGCTGGTGTGGTTGTCAGAAGTCAGCTGTAGGCAATTGGTTGCATCCTTGCATCACGTGGGTTTCAGGGACTGACCTAGACTGCCCGTGGTGGCAACAAGGACCTTTACCCACTGACCCTACTTGCATTGTATCTTTTATTTGAAAGAGAAATGGGAGAGGAATCCTTCCATTTGCTCTCTTCTGCTTTTTGGAATTAGATACTATTTCTTTGGGATGTATAGCAGAAGGTTAGGAAATTGTTTACTGGTGCTATAGCTCTCCTGGTTCCATGACAGCAGAATTAATCTGGTGATTTGGTTTTTGATGGGCGTGACTTTACTCCTCTTTGATTCCAGAGCTGGCTGACAAGCCTTCTCCACACCCATTGTGTTGTGAAAAAACAATACTGTCTTAGGGTTTTTATTGCTGTGAAGAGTCACCTGCCTGCGGCCATTCTTATGAGGAAAACATTTAATTGGGGTGACCTGCTTTACAGTTTCAGAGGTTCAGTTCATTATCACCGTGACAGGGAGCATGGCGGCATGCAGGCAGATGTGGTGCTGGCTACATCTTGGTTTGTAGGCAACAGGAAGTCGACTGACACACTGGGTGGTATCCTGAGCAAAGGAAACCTCAACGCCCCCAACCCCAGAGACACACTTTCTCCAACAAGGTCAAAACCAATCCAACAGTCACATCTCCAAATAGTGCCACTCCCTATGAGCTTATGGGGGGGCATTTTATTCAAACTACCACAGATACTCTAGGATGTGAGAAGCATTAAAGGTCATAGATAGTCCTGGACTCAAATCACTCTTGTTATTGAACAATATAATTTGTTCTTTAAACTGCCTTCACCACTGCCTCTTTTGTGTGTGTGTGTGTGTGTGTGTGTGTGTTTGATTGTATGCTTGTGCCTCATAAAGGTGTTTGAAAATTGATAGCTTTCATTTTTACTCCAAATTCAGAGCCTGAAAAATCTGTAAACATAGCATCTTGTTCACTTTTTAATGAAATTGATTTCTGTGTGAAATCTGTGGTGGGGGCACCCTAACACCTCCAAGGGGGAAACAGTAGGAGACACTAAAAGGTTTCGAGCTCATATTTATTCGTTTGTCATGTACTTATCGGGGATCATATACACGAAGCGTAGCACACTCAGCACCAGGATGTGGATGTGGCAAGAAAGTAAAGCCCCTGCCGTCACTAAATTGAGGGTATACATTGCAGATACACTTAGAAGCTTCAAACAAAGTCAAGTTGGTGCTGGAGCAGAGAGAAAGAGCCATCTCTCCAATGTGCTGGCTAAGAACTGAAGAGGCAGCATTCTCTTGCTGCTGCTTGCTACAATGTGTTCCAGGAAAGCACGCCCCACATTTTCTACCTAGCTGGCATCAATAGCAATTAGAGTTGTTGTGGGATATTTGTACACTGTGTGAAGATGTATTGTTGTTATTGGCATAATAAAAAGCTGAGCGGTCAATAGTTAGGCAGGAGGATATAGGTGGGACTTTCAGGTAGAGAGAACTCCAGGAAGAAGAAAGGTGGAATCCCCAGCCAGATGTGGAGGAAGCAGGATGGGCAGTACAGAGATGGGGTAACAGATCTCATGGAAGAATGTAGATTAAACAAAATTGGGTTAATTTACATTATAAGAATTAGTTAGGAACAAACCTAAGCTAAGGCTAAGCTATCATAATGAATAATAATGGCATTATTTCATTGGGCTGGTGGTCCCAATGAAAAATATTACTACATATGGTGGGAGAAACCTCCTGAAGATCTTGGCTGCAGACAAGAGAGAAGAATCCAGGAAAGAGTACAGGACAGGTGACATGCATGCTGATCCCTCTGCATGGGAACAGCTCTGTTACTGAATGAGACACAATAATCTTGTTGACTACTGAGTCCTCATGACTTATCATTACATGCCGGTTTTTCACATGGCATGGTTACAGATTTATATTACAGTTTGGTTATGCAGTCCAAACAAACTTATAAAATTGACAGATGTCGTTTGCCTGCTCAACACAAAACAAAAATTCATCTTTAGCTAATTTGTGCACACTGCACTTTCCATACTTGTGTTGATGCAGATATGTGTGTTACCTTTAAAGGTTTGTGTGTTTTCAGAACAAAAAGACCAACACCAAGGATGACAGGTAGTCCAGGTGATTCAGCCTCTGAGGATGACTCTGTTGTGGTTTCCTCAATATCGAAGCATCGAAGACTCTCTTCCATGTGGCATTTGCTTCCAATGTGGCAAAAGCTAGCATTTGGGCAAGAAACTGTACTGTAGCCTTTGAGACCAGCTTTCAGGGTTGACCATGGATGCCGAAAAATGCCTTCAAAGAAGCAGGACTTAGGAACATTTCCTATCTATCTAAGGGGAATGATTCACTTACAGGATCTGAGGGTCATGGTCTTTCTATTTCCAGCTCTCATTCTCCTTTGCTTCCCTGTTTGCACAGCTTCTACATACATTCAACAACAAACTTTAGGCAATAAAAAAGTTACAAAGGCTATTTCTCAGGGTTACAATGCATTCCTTGAGTAAATGATAAAGGACCCACGTGAGATAGACTTGTCTTCTTTCTGATTAGCGGGCAGTTGTTAAGGGAGTTCAGCTGTAACATAATCTCTAAGAAGATAACCTAAAAGAGGTTACAGAGGAGAAAGGTTAAGCTACTGAGATGTCTAAGGAAGAAATAAAGAAGTCAGGTATTATTCTACATTCTTCAATGTATTAAACCATATAGACTGACATTGTGTGATTAGCAAAACATAAAGGTGTCAGTTGTTTCCGCTGCTTTGATGGGAGAATGCAAGCAAGAGGCTGTGTGTGTGTGTGTGTGTGTGTGTGTGTGTGTGTGCATTTTTTTGGAGCAGTTTGTGAGTAACCATGGTAACCCTCAGGAGACAGGTCATAAAGCAAGGGGCAAGGCGAATGGAGCTGGCATTGAAAAGAGTCCCAAGTCTAAAGATACATTTGCTTATCCTTTGTGCAGCCCCATAGCATAAGGAGGGAAGTACAGGAAGGAAGCTAGTCACTTTTATTCAAGGCTGTGGGGCCAGACCATCCTCTGCAGTCAGTCATTTGTGAAGACTTTGTTGCCTGGGTACAAAGCCATTTCTCTCCAGATTTGGTTAATCAGTTAATTGCTTTATCCTGTTATTCACATAAATTTCAGAACTAACACATAAACAGTTAATTAGTTGAGCCTATAATCTTGTGCCATAAACTGAGGTTAGAGGTTTGGACAAAGTGTTAATTGCTTAAGGAATTTGAGGCGGAAGTGCATTTGGTCTGCGTTATCAGCTAGACCTGGCAAGGGAAGCTGGCATAGCAGTTTCGGGCTTTGTGTCCAGAAGACTGATTCAACAAACCAGACACCCGCAATTCTGTCCTTGAGTATTACCTGTGAAAGTTTAACTTATGATCCGTTCACAGAGACACTCAGTCTAGAAATCGTACTTAATTGCCTTTTGTCAACTACCTAATGATGGAAAATGGGCTAAAAAGGCTTAACTTATAAAGGCACATTTTATTCATCAAAATTACAAAGTATGGGAAGAAGTCATTTTCCTGTGGATTCATGAGAACAACAGTGTCCAATAGATGAGGAACACACTGCCAACACTTGTGGGAAGATTCCCATGGCTATTTTAGGAGAAGAGTCATGTTAGCATACAAGAGAATTACAGACAGAATTAATCCATTATTCATAGGTAATGATTTTATAAACCTTGCTTATGAGTTTATCCTTCATCAGATAATTATTCATCTGGTGGGTCAACCTTATGAATATCAACTGTCATCTACTGTGTTTTCTTGCAGACCCCAACAAAACTGCCCTTGCCTCAACTGCTGACAATATGCTGTCTAAATTGGACAAGCAGGACACAAAAGAAGGCAACTGCCAAACTTTGCCAAGGCAAGGTAGGACAGTGTTTCAAAATTCCTGCATCACAGAAAGCTCTGTCAGATATTCTAGGTCTATAAGTTGAAGATAGATGTCCCAATGTTACAGAGGAATCTTGGGTGACTGTCCAGGCAACCAGATATCTCTGTTGTTTCTACAGTTTTGGAAGTTGTTCGCTATACACTTCCTGTTTACTCAGGCAATATTATATCCTTCTTGAGTCTTTGATGGGCTTAACGACTATATAGTAATAGTGATAGTTTTCCTTGTTACCAAATTAAAAGCTTTCATAAGAGATGTGACATTTATAAGGTTGAAAAACACAAAAGCTTAAGTTATTTATCTAAGAAGATGTTTTATGGTCTAAAAATTATTTTTAGGATGATACTACAACTTATGATAAAAAATAGTGTAGGTATAAACTTTAAATTTATCAAGATAGGATAGATAATAGAGTATTTTCTCAATACAAATGGACTGACCATTGGGAATGTAACCTGATAATTGTTCTTATTGTATATAGTTTTACTGTGTTGGAGTTAAAACCTTTCCTTTTCATTACTGTTTGAAGATGTCTTGCTGTGACTGGTGTAATAAAAAACTGAATGGCCAACAGCTAGTCAGGAGAGTACAGGCAGAACTTCTAGGCAGAGAGAGAACTCTGGGAAAGAAAAGATGGAGTCACCAACCAGACTTGAAGGAAGCAGGATGAGCAGTAGAGAGATGAGGTAACAAGTCTCATAAAAAAATAGATTAAAAATGTGAGTTAATTTGAGTTATAAAAACTAGTTAGGAACAGGTCTAAGGTAAGGCCAAACTTTCATAATTAATCATAAGTCTCTATGTTAGTATTTGCCGGCTGGTAATCCTGAAGAAAAAGTACAGCTACAAGGGTTAATGCTTCCTTACATTTTCTATTTTTTGTGTAACTTGATCCACTCTTGTTTTGCTTTGATTTTATTTTCAGTCAGAAACAGAAACAGAAAGAACCACAAGCCTATGTGTTTACCCTCTGAGCAACAAGCCACTGATGATGGTTAAGGAGAGGGTGGGGCTTTGGGGAAAGTGATCCTGCTAATGTTAGGGACTCAGAGAGCTCCTTTGGGTTCTGGGAAGACAGCTTTTGGATGACTGGGCCAGGCTGGCTTGAAGGCAAGAACTATAGACTAGATGTTAGTCAAGAGAAATTGGTGCTAAAGGTGGTGATTTCAAATACCCACTTGTGAATGAGAAGGAACATTGAGAGCAGGCCTTTTAGGGCTCAGTTTGAAATGCCAGCTCAGACTGGATGGTAGCAGAAGCTGTCGGGTTATCTGAGATGGTCTGAGCATCTAGAACACATGTAGTAACAGGAAACACTGGAAATCCCCAAGTGTGACCCAGAGTGTTTGGATGCATCGCAACAATCTTAGTGAGTCAAAGCATACAAGGTGAAGGCCACTGAGTACTACTTTACAGCCTCACATTTAAGCTCAATTTTTAGTAATATGTTATATTCTGACATCAGGGAAACTTGGCTT
The DNA here is from genome assembly GCF_014885135.2 of Alexandromys fortis. Taxonomy (NCBI): domain Eukaryota; kingdom Metazoa; phylum Chordata; class Mammalia; order Rodentia; family Cricetidae; genus Alexandromys; species Alexandromys fortis. Next base: position 15,358,278 of record NW_026067896.1, read on the forward strand.
GATAGCAGCTCATGACAGAAGGCCTAACCCAAAGCTCAACATGAAGCAGTAAAGTCACGCAGCTATAGAATATTTGAGAACAATAGCAGACATTAGCAGGGTCACTTCCCAGCCACCTGTCTGATACTAAACTCTAAGGGTCTCTTTTGTCTGCTCTGTGCATGTAGATGTGTATGTGCATTTGTAGAGATTCCTGGTGTCTGGAATTACCTCAAATGATATTTTTGGCAAATGTCTGGGTTTGGGGAAGAGTTTGAGCTGTTTTGCCCCACATGTCCTCGCCTTAAACACACCCACATGTACTTTAAGAGGAATTCATCCATATGGTACATCCATCAGCGGTTCACTCATCAAAATTGCTATTGTGTCAGAAGCATTTGATTTTCAACTTGCCATTTAAGTTGTTCCAAAAAAAAAAAAAATGCCTGCGAGTTTATTTTCTTGAGCAATGATACAGATTTGGTAAAAGACAAGGTGACTTTTTTTTTTTTTTTTTTTTTTTTTTAGTTTGAACTTAACATTGGTGTTGCTCAAGAATTTTAAGCTTGCTAAAATTCATTCTTTTAAAACCAGTGTGACCTTTGCCATCCATTCCCACTTTAAAGGATAATGATAATGGTGGTGATGATTAATGATGATGATTGTGGTTATTTGATGGAGCAGGCTTGGGCTATTTCCTGATTGTTCCTGTAACAATCCCCCTTTAATAGTTACAGCTGAAAAAGTAGGCATAAGGACTGGAAAGGAAAACTAAAAAATGACAAAGGATGGTTGGGCTAAAGGCATTTGATTTGCAGACAGAAAACCAAGGTTGTGAACAGCCATTCTCAGAAGAGGTTGGAGTAGCTCCCGCTCAGTCTTCTCCCCACAGAAGTTCTAGGGTTAGATCAACACCAGTAGTTGACTTGATAGGTCCCACACAGAGACTTGACTTTTGACCTCCAACTCTTAAGAGAAAATCAAGTCCTGGCCTAACCTTTTGTGCTAAATGCAGGTGGGAACATGTGTCCAATATAATGAGTAGATATTTGGTACCATTTTGATCAATTTTCACTGGCAAAGTAAAGGACTATTCTGTGGCATCCTTCATAAGTAAATAAAATCAACTGGCTACTGGAGTGGATAGTTAAACACAGTTGAATAATCAATGTACAGTCCTACCAGGGACTCAAAGGATGGGACAACGGACTGCTGAGGTAGTAAACAGTTTTACTTTATAGTCTTTAGTGTATTTTTCTGCTTTTAAACTCATATTTGAGAATAGGGTCATGGAGAATTTTACTTACATTGAAATTCATCATCAAAGCTACAATAGGTATCAAGTCAGAAGGAATGTGTGGGTGGTTACATACAATCTCAACATGCTTATTTTGGTGGGAAAAATGAAGGGCAGGGGATTGGACTTAGGTATTGGATAAATAGGGAAGAAAATAAGTTTTAGTGTCTCCTGATTTAACTTGACTGCCTCTGGAAAGTGTGATTTTTTTTTCTGTACTATATTAGAATGACAAGGTAGAGTGGGCTTCAAGCAGGCCATGTCCCATCTGCTAGGCTCTTTTAGTTGGATAAAGGATTCTGAACAGCTTTAGTGTCAATAAATTATCACTGTAATGTATCAGTTGTAGCAAACACAAGCAAGTTGCGAGCTAATGGCTACTAAATGTCGACTTCTCAAGAGTGTGCCAGATGTGCTGTAGGTGCAGAGGAGACTTTGAAATGGATGAGACAGATGGGGTCCATGGGCAGATGGAACTTATTCTATGGCACAAAACATAAACAAAAGCCATGCAAATCTACCACCGATGGTGAGCATAGAACAGAAATGACCTGAAGTGATACAGTAAGGGCCCTACTGTATGGTCCTGGAAAGCTCCCCACGGACAGTAAGCTAAGGTTGCATTTGCCTTACTGGGATTACAGGTTCTGAAATGAGGGACAAAGGTCCTCCCTTCAGCCTAGAATTCTACTAAAAATGCTGCCACTGGATCTAGGCTAGGAGCTGGACATGGTGACACATGAAGCCCGGACTCCAAGGACTTGAGAGGCTGAGGCAGGAGGATTAGAGTTCAATGTCAACCTGAACTCTGTGTCAAGTGTTTCATAAGCTGCAGATCCTTCCAAAACTGGATGACGTACATTTTCTGTATTTGGAAGTTGAAAAGAGACTTAGCAAGACAAAAGTAGATGTCTCCTCTGGCCAGCTACCCTAGCTTCCTAAATATTCTATAACCGATGGAAGCAATCTTAAGAAGTTGCTTTCATATTGAGCTTTGTCCATCTGTCTATGCTTTGTGAGAATCTGAGTCCGGCTGCCTCAGGGCTAACTGAGATACCATTGTTTAAATGCAATCTCTTAGCGTTCTGCCGACCTCTGCACACTGCATTTGTCATTTCTATTGCCCCAGAAGGTTGGGACGGTGGCCATTTGGGCAAAGGTGGCTTTGTAGAATAAGGATAATCCCTTCAGAAGGCCTTGGGTGCTTGGATAAGATTGGGCCAAGCAAGGTCAACATGCCTTTCGCCACAGTGTGCTTTGGAGACTTCCACATGCAAACCCGCACAGCGACTTCCTGAGAGATGGAAAGCATGCACTGTGGGTTTCTCTGTGAATTTAACCTTTTCTCTCCTCGTGTATCCACGCCGGCAGCAGCAAGAAGATAAGGAACACAGGTCATTCAAAGGCAGCCATGGAAAATGCTGCCTCACTGGGAAGAGTCCTTCAATGACTGTTGTAGGTTGATTTTACGTGTGGACTTGTATGGCAGGCCCAGGTATATTATTAAATTTTGGGCGAGCCTGTGAGAGTTTCTGGATGACACTAGAGTTTGAACTGTAGGGAGAGCAGAGGAGATTGCCCCCCCTCCCCCCACTGTGATGAGTGAGTTACTCATTACCAGTTGTGTACCTGGATAAAAAGGAAAGGTAGAGGGTGGAAGAATTTTCTTTTCCCAGTGCAACTAAGCAGGGACCCTGGTCTACTATCCTCGCTCTGGCCCTTACACTACTGGTGGTCCTGCTTCCTGGTCTTTCAGATGAGGCTGGCTATACTTTTGGGTTTTCTTTCTAGGCCTTCAGACTTGGACTTGAATGTACACAAATTCCCCTCCTGGTTCTTTAGCCTTTGAATCTAGAGGGAATAGATACCAGTTGCTTTTCTGAGTGTTCAGACTGCAAATAGTAGATTTGAAGATCACTCAGCTTCCAGAATGGCACGAGTCAATTCTTTAAAATAGTGTATGAGCACATGTGTTTGTTCTGTTTTCTTAATTAATTAACTAATTAATTGATACAGACTAATTAAAACCAACTCTTACTGCATCAATAACAGGCTCTCACAGCAACCGTAGGAAGAAAGGAGCTGAGATGGTCTGTGACTTTGCTAATAGGATTCTGCCATCTCCCTCACACAAGGCTCGCTGTCAATTCCAGGAGAAACGCGATGGCTCTGGCATGTGCCGTAGCTGCCAGCTTGGCTTTCATGGGGACTGGCACCAGGCAGGCCCACATCGCTGGGACAATGACCTTTGATAATGAGGAGAGCAGGCAGCAGTTCTGTGCCAGTCAGGAAGGCAATTCAGGGGTAAGAATAAAATTCAAGTTCGGGGAGTTTGTGGACCTTGCGCATAGTTCAGCTCTGCCTCGCTCTTCCTCAGTCTGCCAGGGCCACAGCATCATCTTCACCGTAGCATGAATGAACTGCATGGGGATCTGTGGAAACGCATTACTGAAAAGACAGAGGAAATTCTCCAGATGGCTTAGGTCATAACCTTCAACTCTACAAAAATGACTGTCTCCTCGCAGTGAAGCCTATTGATTAGTTATGGCTGCATAGTAATAAAACAGTGATACTAGGCAGAGGACAGTTGTGCCGCCGCATCTACATGCGCTGGCTGACAAGAAAAAGCCCGGATGAACTCTGACAAGTAATGATTAACTTAAAGTGTCTGCATGCTTCTGAGCCTCACACGACACAATATACGTATCTGAGAATTGCTGGTGTCAGTGTCTTTTCTCTACCATGTTCCTATTAGATGAAGTTAGCTATTTGGAAGGCCACAGCTGGGCAGGACTTAGATAGGTTAATAGTACAGAATTTTGGGTCAGAGCCCCGAGGCCAAAGTTCAGGTGAGCTGTGCATGACTGGACGCTTGGACAGTATTTCAGTTTTTTTTTTTCTTTTTAATTTTTGAGACGGGGCCCTGAAGTGGGTGGGATTCCCTGCTGTATGCTGTGAATATGTTTTTATTACCATTGGTTAATAAAGAAAGTGCTTCAGCCTATGGCAGGGCAGAATATAGCCAGGCTGGAAGAGATATATAGAGGGAGTAGGCAGAGTCAAAGAGTTGCCATGTAGCTGCCAAAGGAGACAGACACTGGAACCCTTACCAGTAGGCCACAGCCTTGTGATGATACGCAAATGAATAGAAACAGGGTAATTTAAGATATAAGAGTTATCCAGGAATATGCCTAAGCTATTGGTCAAGCAGTGTTATAATTAAGACAGTTTCTACGTGAGTTTTCAGGTCTGGGTGGCCAGGAAATGAAGGAGCGGTCTCTGCCTATAGGGCCCCATGTAACAATAAGTGGCCTCAGATTTGCTATGTCGTCAAGGATAGCTTTTAACTTGTGACCATCCTCACCTCCACTTCCAGAATTTTGGGATCATAGGCTTGTGTTACCATACCCAGTTAAGACCATTCTAGGGACTGAACCTGGGGCGCTGTATTGGTAAATGAGAACCGTGCCACCATGCCCAGTTAAGACCACCCTAGGGACTGAACCCTGGGTCCTGAATTGGGAAATGAACTCTCTTCTAGTTGAGCAACATCCAGAGCACCCAGAGAGCACAGTGCTAGGCAGAGCGCGTGCTCAGTGAATGGAAGCTGATTTTTTTCACCAGCCCCAGCACCACGCCTTACGCTCACATCTACAACCAGCGGCTTGGTCAGATTCTGGTTTGATAAAGCTGTCAGGCTGGATGGGGCCAACTGGGCCTTGGCAGCTGACTGGTTAAATGACCGCAGGGACTTACCTCAGTGAATTGCTCAACAAAATGGGCATAACAATTCTTAGGCTTCGGGGGATGATGAAGTATCACCCGGCATTCAGACGGTTTCAGGCATGCCCATGCTTAGTTACGATTGGTTCCTATGCCCAGTGGGAACTGGACAAGCTCAAAGGAACGTCAAGGGAAAATTTTAATCTGCCTTTACAATGTAAAACACCTGGCTAGAAGTGGCTGGTTCTAGGAATTCAGCTAATCCAAACAGCCTGGCTAAATCACAGCTCAGCTGATCTGGCCACAGTGTCATTTAGCTCAGCAGAAAAACCCACAGCAGTGTAACAGAGCCAAGTGAAGCCTGTGAGAAAATACAGGCCTCTGTGCTAATCAAGGCCTCACTGTTAGCGGGCCGTTGCTGAGACAGTGAGGACGCAACTGGCTGGCTATTGTCTGTCTCCTCAACACAGTCCACACGGTTTTCCTGGCACGCTTCCTCAGTCACCTTAACTGGCAACCAAGAATCGTGACGGCAGCATTCCTTCAGGATGACGATACTTCAATGCCTTTGGTTTTGGCATTGCCGCGGCCAGCCTGTTCTTACGGCTTGGGTGGCATCTGCTCTGACTTGGTCAGCCTGGCTGAGCAAGAGAGAGGGGCCTACAGAGAGAGTCTGCAGAGGAAGCCCTGACTGTGGCATGGTTTGGGGGTTGGGGCAGACTGTGTTGACGCTCTTAAGGGGTGTGGAGGGTGCTACCATAGCATGAGGGTAGCAAAAAGCTGAAACCACCGGAATGGGATGAGACTCCATAACAGCTTATCCTATCTCTCTTCCTGAGGAAGGAGGATCCTGTAGGGGAAACAGGATGCATCAAAGTGCATGTCCCAACCTCTGTGTACAAACAAAGCAGGCTTGTGGTTGCTGTCTATTACAGGGACTATGCTAAGGACCTCCAACTAATGTGCTAGCTAGTTTGAATCACGCAACAACCTGCAGCACGTGTTTGATATTTCCCTGGAGAACTAAAGACATTTAGCGAGAAGGAGAGAAGGTTACAAACCTCACCCTCCACATCCCCTCCGTGGTTCTGTCTCATTTGTTTGAAAGCGTATGTGAGCTAGCCGAACTTCTTTGCTGGTGTCTATTCAATTACTGGATTTAATTTGTGTTGTCTGACAGCTTTCTCCAAAGAAAACAGCTTTGCTGAAACCTCAGGGCCCACACGCAACCCGCACTGGAGAGCAAGCAGAAACAAGGCGCAACGAAATACCAAGAAAAACCTTTTTTCACAAAACGTACATTTCCAAGGCCTTTAGTGACATGGACACGCTTAACGGAAGCCATACCTGAGAGGAGAGGCAACGAATGGCAAGCAGAACAAACAACTCATGTTCCAAGGGTTTGGTTGCAAACAAAAACAGTGTATCAGAGATGGTTGGATTAAAATGCCCTTTTATCGACAATAAATGGTATAAATCCCAGAGGGCCGGAGAGTGCCTATTAATTGTTATTCTTTATAAAACATTGAAAGCACAGAGCGAGCTTCAGGGCCATGTCCAGATTGTGAACAAGTGGGCCTGGAGGTCTCTTCTCTGCTTGTTTACGCCATGCCTTCCCCAGAGAGGAAAGCGAATCCACCTCCCAACTCACACCCACCCTCCCCCCAGGCAGATGGCAACAGTGCACAGGGCTTCAAAAATACTCTCTGAAATCAGGTAACCTTTATAGGTTAATTTTGGTATAGAGCAAGAATTAAGTTGTCCTTGATTCTGTCAAGGTAATGTAACATTGTCATTAAACAGAAAGGACAGAGACAATAGCAGGGGTGGGGATTGCCCTTAATCCCACTGCCGGTGGAGTTCTGTCTGTCAGGTGGCACTGGTAATTATTACCGTTTATGAAATATTGACAGTACCCAGGGAACTCTAGGGCCACGTACACTGTAGCTCATGTGATTTGCCCTCGAAAGGCTCCCCTTGTAAATGCTCTAACCGTCAGAGAAGTAAGTTCAAAGACCTTGCTCAAATTGGATAAACTCTCAGGACAAAAGATTAAACGTCAAACTGGCACAGTTACATAGATAAATTGAATACATCAGTGTGTATTAAATAACTTGAAACCACAATGACTTGGTGCCTTTCTCAAAGGACTCTGAGCCAATATGATCTAGAAACTTCTAACCTGGCCGGGGACATGAACTCTTATCTTAACGTTTTAAAATATGTTCTGTAATTTTATTTTATCTGTATGAGTGTTCTGCCTGTGTGTATATCTGTGTACTGCATGCATGCCTGGGGCCTGGAAGTGAGCAGTGGGCGTGGATTCCCTAGAACTGGAGCTATGGATGTTTGTGAACTGCCTTATGGGTGCAGGGAGCCTAACCTGAGCGCTGTGTAATAGCAGCAAGTACTCTTAGCCTCTGAGTGCCATTTCAGCCTCTTTAATTCCTACCTATTATACATTGTTTAGGAAATCATGAAAAGGGGAAAACCCACACATATGCCTTACATGCAACAAAGCATGATTTTATGTATTTTAAAAATAACATGTTAACATAATAAATCAGTTTTACTTAGCAACAGATTATACATTCAAAATCCATAAATAAAATATGAGGGTGATAAGCTCTGCTTCCCCTGGAATAGATAAGGCTAGTACAACAGAGACTCCCAAGTGTACCAGTGCATTAACTAGCTGAAGGAAAGAAAAAAAAAATGAATGATTTTTATCAACTAAAACCAAAAACCTACTCATTTCAACTAAAAGCATGTTCAACACTCTTAGGAAGACAGAGATATGAATTAGGTTCTTTTACTTAAACAAATTTATTTCCACTAAGTAGGTGTTTGTGCTTAATCCTTTGGTATAGCGCCCTTTAAGGGAAAAGGCACACTTTCTGCTGCCGCAAGAGGTCTTGACTGAAGCCGACTAGAAGACTAAACAGATTAAAGGTCAGAGGGGGCACGCTTTCTGACCATTTATTCGTCCAGCCTCTCTGCAAGCTTCCACTTGTTTGTCCATTGTCTTGTGACAAGTGGAGCTGTCCTCTGGAGAGGACACTTGTTACCCGATTTTCTCTAGACTTCACCACAGGCTTGTTTGGGGCAATGGGTGGGAACAGAAGTGGCCGTGTGCCAGTTCTGAGCAAAAGCCTCAGCAGCCGTGGTGAGGATTTGCAGGATCCCAGGACGTTCTCTGCGGTGAGACTGATGTGTTCTTGATGGGGGCTGTTTCTTCAGGTTATATACCAGGGTAAGGGAGAACACAGGAGCACAGGCAGGCCCGCAGCAATGTCTATTCATCTTACTTAGAATACACCTTACTGAGCATCACTGAGTGCACAGAACTGTGTCTCCTCACAGTGTAAGTCAGAGGAGCGACCTACTTCAGAAAGAAGGAAGTATCTCACTTGTATATTTGATCATCCATCAACAAACCCGATTCCATATTAGAACCAGCAGTAAACTAAGTAAAACTATAACAATCGAGGTCAATGCTTTTTTTTTTAATCTGTGGAGTACCGGTATCATATTTTTATTGATTTTTTTTTTCATTTTATATACCAGCCCCAGTTCCCTCTCCTTCCCTTTCTCCCGCCCCCACCTCCCATATCACACACCCCCATCCACTCCTCCGAGGGGGTGAGGCCAAAAGCACTAGCCAGTCAGAAGGAAGATAATGATCATTATTCCTATTAGCATGAAATCTACTAAGTATACAGAAGTTTGTTGTATTATTAAAAAAAAAAAAACAATATAGTGAAAGAAAAAAGTCTTTAAAATACTAATGAAAGACATTCAAGGTAGAGACCAGTGATTTACCTTTAGATGAGGTAATAATATATTGGAAAGATAAATCATCCCACAGGGAAGTTCACTGATGAAAAAGATGACAATTTCGTATAATTTTGAAAACACATTACAAAATCATGCCTGTTTTCTTCTCTTTATCTCCCTTATCCCTCTCCCCTGCTTCGTGATAGTTGACTAAGGTGGAGTGGAATCCAAAGAGGTACAGAAAGTTATCCTGCGGCCCAAACCAATAGCCAGAGGTGATAGCAATGGACATTTTGTATCTATATGCAAAATAGATGACAATAGATATTATTATGAAAGATAGATCTGTATGACGGTAATAATGGTTGTTAGTTGTAGGTCACTTTCTGTGGACTGGGTGATATTCAAATACCTAACAACCATCACTCACTTAAGACTCAGACTCAGGAAGTGGGCTGCAGTGAGGTAAGAAGACAGTGGGACAGTGAGGAGGCTGCCTTCCAAACAGGAGCAAACATTGGGTATAGGATTAATAGCTAGAATATATAAAGAACTCAAAAGATTAAATACCCTAGAAAATCCAATCAATAAATGGACAAATGCACTAGACAGTTCTCAAAAAAGAAATACAATTATCCAGTAAATACATTTAAAATGTTCAACATCTTTAACTATCGGGGAAGTGCAAATAAAATTGAAATTCCATCTTATCTCAGCAATTTCCCCATTGGTGAGGCTGTGGAGAAAGAGTAACTTTTATTGATGCTGATGAAAATATAAATTATTCTAGCCACTATGGCAATACATACAGAAGGTTCTAAAACACTAAGAATAGAGCCAGTGTATGAGTAACCTTTACCATTTTCATACACACACACACACACACACACACACACACACACACACACATGAAGCTGGAGACATGTCAAGTGAAAAAAGCCAGATTCAAAGTAGAAAAAGTTCACCTTTCTTCCATATGAAGAATTATGATTAAATACACACATGCATGTACATTCACACATGCAAATACTCATACACACTTGCAAACACATACCTACACATAACATACTCACACATATTCAAACACAGCACACACATGCTCACACATACATACACACACACCCACACATACTCTCATAATACACACCCACACACACTTGCCTTTTTTGCTTTTTTTTTTTTTTTTGAGACAGGGTTTCTCTGTGTGTTGCTGGCTGTCCTAGAACTTACTCTGTGTACCAGGCTGGAGACAAACTCACAGAGATCTGCCTGCCTCTGGGACTAAAGGCATGTGCCACCACTGCCTGGCCACACACCTGTCTTTAAATCAGAAGGTGGGAAGGAGAGGATGAGTAGGAGGGGACAGACAGACAAGAGAGGAAGTGTGTGGATGAATAAAGTACTAAGAGAGACATGTAAGAAAATGTCATCATGTAACCTATTATTTTTTCATGACAATTAAATAAATAAAACAAAAAATGCAAACGACACTTAAGATGAAACAGTCTGTCCAAGGGAATCCAACCAGGCTGAGAACAGATTTGAATCCACGTTGCTCTGACGCTGGTAAAGATGACAACCCTAGGTTTCTTTTATTCAGACTTAAAGCTGTGTGAAAATTAGAGCTTGCATCTCCTACTCCAGCTGTAAGATCACACCACACCACTGCTTCATAGCAAGCTAGTTTTCTTTTAGCCATATAACGGATCTTTTCATGTTAGCCAACATACATCCCCAGTCTCATTGTAGCTTCATTTTAGTTTAGTCTGAACGACGGAAAACTGTCCCGGGGAGATGGGGAGTCATTTCTGTCTCTCAAAGAGACGGTGCAGAAAAGACTCCGCCTTCCTCAGACTCGAGATCATTGAAGATGGATTGTTGATAACTGATGAGCCGGGGTACCGCATGCTCTTTCAGTATGTTTGAACACTGTTTCTGCAGTGGATGTATGTGAGGAATTTGCTTGTGTTACACAGTGCCAGCAGATATTGTAACAAGGGCAAATGCAATGTAAATTTGTATTAAAGGGCGCTGTTTTTTATTTGTTTGTTTTGTTTGTTTAACGATGAAGGGAGATGATCAATCGCATGCATAGATTGTTCTTAGCACTTTAAAACCAGCACTGTCCTCCAAGACAGTGTGCTTCACGAGTGCCGGCTTTCTTTGGGTAAATGACAAGATGTCCAAATGATTCAAGCACGTGAGATGGGACATGCTTAGCCAGCTCGTGCTGGTTACTCAGTAATGAACATGACCTTGGAACAGAGTCCTTTAGGCAGTGCCCTCTCCAGGAGCTAGCCAGTGAGGTAGACAAGCCCAGTGACATATTGCGTGGATGGAGGTCTAGTGGGGTGGTAAGACACACATGTGTTAAATATTCTACACGGCTCACTGACCTGAGTTGTATAGAATTGAAAGGTTACAAGTTGCGAGTCAAATTATCTTGGGCTCTTTTTAGCCCCCCCCCCCCCCCCCCCACCTCTGTGTAACAAACCTAGCTATTCTGAACTAGCTCTGTAGACCAGGCTGGCCTTGAACTCACAGAGATCTGCAGGCCTCTCACCTCCCACATGCTGGGATTAAAGGTTTGTGCCACCACCGCCCAGCTCAGCTGAGCCATCTTGCTGGCTTCCAGTCCCTTAATAACATCCTTTCCTCCTCTTCCTCTGTCCTTTACTTTCTCTTCTGAAACAAGGTCTTATGGGGCACATGCCTTTAACCCCCAAACTCGGGAAGCAGAGGACAGTGCAGCTCTGAGTTTGAGGACAGCCTGATCTAGATAGTGACTTCCCAGTCAACCAAGGTTCATAGGAAGATCCTGTAGTGCTGGCTGGTCTTGTTATTATGTAGCCCAGACTTGAACTTGAAGCAACTCTACTTCAGCTCCCAGGTACTGAGGGTATAGGCAAGAACCACCACACTTACTGTTGTTGTTTGGATTTTTTGTTTGTTTGTTTTTGTTTTTTGTTTTGTTTTTAAACAGGGTCTCTAGGTAGTTCCGGCCATTGTGGAGCTCAATATGTAGACCAGGCTGGCCCTAGAACTCACAGAGATCCTCCTGCCTCTTCCTTTCAAATGCTGGGATCAAAGGTGTGCATACCATGCTCAGCACACCTAGCTCCTCTTAATTAAAAGAATCTACATCTAGTTATAGCACCTACTACATTGTTACTGTCCTCCAACTCAGCTGTATATCGCAAGAGGTGTATATCCCAGGATTGTCTGCGATTTGTGGATCTCCATCTTAATTTTCAACTCATTTTTTTATTTGTTTATCTTGATTGCTTTAATTTTTTTTTAAGTCAGGGTCTCTCAAGCCCTTGAACTTCATACTTAGCTGTGAATGACATTGAATTCCTGATCCTCCCAAGTGTTGGGATCACAGGCCAACTCTACCACACCCAAACTGTGTTTTAATATCCCTGTCAGCTGGGCAGTGCTAGTGAATGCCTTTAATCCCAGCACTTGGGAGGCAGAGGCAGGTGGATCTCTGTGAGTTTAAGACCAGCCTGGTCTACAGAGTGAGTTCAAGGGCAGGCACTAAAGCTACACAGAAAAACCCTGTCTCAAAAACAAAACAAAACAAAAATCTCTGTCTATGCTATTCACTGCTTTAAGTGATATTTTTCTGTCAGCTTAGAAGCTATACATGAATCGACTGGTATTTTAATTATCTTCTGCTGCCCCATGCCCCCCCCCTTCAGTCAGAGCCCCTCAGGCAACTCAGGCCTTGACCTAGCAGGGCTTCTGGTCCCTCAACCCTGGCTCTTCGACAGCCTAGATATGTAGATTTAAAGTCTCTACCATTCTATTTATCAATAAGACTCAGTAGTCAAAGGCTGCAGTGAAAAACCTATTAGCTCAGAGAGGCTGAGTAACAACTAGCCTATGTTGTTTTTTGGGCAGAGACACCACAAGAGACACATCTTTTCCCTCATCCCAGAACCAAGAGGAAGCTCAAACTCTCATCCCCACCCTTTCCTTCCTGGACATCTTCTCTATCAAAATGGTTGGCTTCTCTATGACCAATTCGGTTGAGCTAGTCACTTGCTCCGCCCCTTGATTCAAGGTATAACTTTATTGGGCAGTCTCAGGAGTGTCAAGAGTGCGATCGAAATGCCCCACATTTAAAGCTTAAGCATTGGAAACAGCAAGAAAGGGAAGAAAGGGGAGCTGAGGGTGCCACTCTGTTGGTGGAGTATTAGCTTAGCATGCACAACACCCTAAATTTGATTCCCCAGAACTTTTTAAAAAGGAAGAGAAGGGGGGGGAGGAAGAGAAGGGAGACCACCTCTCAGCAGATCCAGATCCTGAGAAGGTTTCTCAGAAGCCCCACCTGGAGCTTTCTCTTGCCTTATTGGCTTCCAGGAAGTGGCTGAGTATCTCAGTCATCAAGAGTTGCTAACAAGTTACTGTAGGTTGGGAGGGCTTCAGTTAAAACCATCATCTATCCATACCTCACAATTCTTCAAGCTGAGAAGACCATGGTCAAGGCCCTGGCAGGTCTTCTGTCTTGTGAGGGCCCGTTTCCTGGCTGTCTTCTCAACACATACTCCTGTGGGGGAGAGCAGAGAAGCAATGCAAGCTATCTCCTAGCTTTTTAGAAAGTCATGACTCCTATACACGAAGGTTCCACCCTTGTGATCAATTCATCCCCAAGGGCTCTACCTCCTAATGCCATGACTTTAAGGGTTAGGATTTCGACATGAATTTTGAAGAGGTTTAATCCCAGCACTTGGGAGGCAGAGGCAGGCAGATCTCTGTGAGTTCGAGACCAGCTTGGTCTACAGAGCTAGTTCCAGGACAGGCTCCAAAGCCACAGAGAAACCCTGTCTCANGGGCAGAGACCGGCGGCATTACTGTTTTTAACAGTATAGACAGGGGTTCAGTCTGAGGAGCTATTAGAAGTGACTTCTGCATTTGTATAGATGACCTTGCTCTGCGGTGCACAAGTTGATTGCAAATTAATGTTTTAACTAGTAGAATGTAGTCTAGAGGTCAATAATTCACCACATCTAATCCGGGGATTTTAGAGACAAAGGCAAGGTGTGTGTATTGTTTACAAGGACATGGGTGGAGTTTACCTTAGAGTCCTTTGTGGTTTTAGGTAGGTACTTCCCCAGATCTTAGTGCCTCTGTTGATGGCGGGAGCGTTCATGTCTGTTATCATTCATTCTGTTTTTCTTTATTTCTCTAGCCACTCAAATAGAGATGTAGCTGGGTGGCTCCAAGCCTTTTCTAGTTTCTTTAAAAAGTGTCACGTTTCCATTCCGACCAGCAGCAGTATTGTATGAATTACTATCAAAGAATCGAGTTCTGTCTTTTGATGCTTAAAATAATGAAAATTAGACATCTTCTCTTTGTTGTTCGCTGCTTGATATCCCTGTATCTCCGTGTCTGGCTTGTTTATTTTAATTTATTCATTTTTTTTATTTTTTAAGCATTTTACAGTTTTATTTATTTTGTTTTGGTGTGTGTGCGTGTGTGTATGTATGTGCATGCATGTTGTGCGTGTGTACATGTGTTTGCATGTGTCCACATGTGCCATGGTGGGTGGGGGTCTGAGGACTACTTGCAGAAGCTAATTGTCTCTTTCTACCACATAGGTCCAGAGGACTGAACTGAGGTTATCAGGCTTGGTGGCAAGTACCTTTGCCTGTTGAGCCATCTTGTTAGTTCTTGTTTTTTTCTCATATTGGCTCTTAGTTTCTTTCTCTTTTTCCTAAATCATGCATTGGGGTCCATGATTTGAATATCATTACTGTCGTCATGACCGTTGCAAAATTCTAAGCCCTTTTGCTCTTCAAAGATTTCCACTGTCATTTTCTCTGACCTTTCTATAACCCTAATGAAATGATTGTTAGACTTTATCATCATATTGTCCTCTGGGACCTAACCCAACCCAGCATCTCTTTCCATAGAGTCTGTCTGCAGGACAGTACATCCTTCTCCTCCTGCTCTTTCTCTCCTCTTCCTTACCAATGAGGTCTTACCTATGAACTCTGAGCCCTGTGACTTCGCAAGGAGTCTCCTCTGTGACTTCCTGCTTAGAGTTCATAATTTTCATACTGTCTGCGAGAAGAAATCACTTGTAAACCCTGGAGTCTCAGTCAGTAGGAATCGTCCAGTAAACCACTCATAAACACCACTCTAACAAACTCAACCCTCTGGAGTTGTATTTTTAGCCCTTTAGGAATTCCTTTACATTTCTGCCAGTTCGACATGCACACATGTGCGTGTCCAGCGTCTTGAGGTGTGCTAAGCCAACAGAGTCTAAATAGCCAGTCGGCTTTGACTCGAAACAGAAGGCTTTATTTGGATGGCTCTGGTGTGGTTTAGGGGTGTCTCTTTCAAAGCCTCACCTCGTCATGCTTTCCTCAAAAGCTACTAGTAACTTCCCACCGTTGGATGGCCTGCAAAGCCAGGCGACTCTGACTTCCTGCTGCCTCTGACCTCAGCTTCTCAGACTTTCCTCCCTGCTCATACAAACATACTGACTTCGTGGCTGTTGGTCCATGACTGTGCTCAGGCCTCAGGGCCCTTGCATTGACTCTTCACCCGCAAGCCTCTCTCCACAGCTATTCCTAGACATGGACTTAGCTTCATATTGGGCATTTCCTTGACTGTCATCTCTTCTGATATGTCACTTACACATTGCAAAGGAGTTCTCATCCTATCTCCCTATCTCACTTTCTCTTTCTGTAGAGCACATGACAAAGTCTATGTCACGTGACTGTGTACGTGCTTTCACATCCCAAGATGTAGTCCCCACAGAAGTTTGTCTGCCTCTTCTCAATGGCATTCTGCTTGCTTCTGAGAAAATGAGGTATATGAGATCTTCTCAGACACTTACTGAACACATAGATGGACTTTTCCCATTTTTTTCAATTAAAATTGAGTTGTTTTTTTTTTATTTAAAAAACATTTATTTTATTCTTATTTATGTGAACGTGTGTGTGTTGACAGCAGAGTCCAGAAGAAGGCATCTGGTCCTTGGGAGCTGGAGTTGGAGCTGGTTGTGAGTTGCCAGATATGGGTGCTGGGAACTGAACCCTACTTCTTTGCAAGAGCAGCTAGTGCTCCTCACTGCTGAGCAGCCTCTGCTGCGCCCTAGTATGTCTTTTTAAGGGACCTATTTTTCTAAAGCCGAAGTCCTTGAGACTAACCCTGAAAGAATACCATGCAACACATGGGATAGCTTGTTAGGGAGTTCCTCCAACTCTTATGAAATGAACAGTCCTCAAGCCGCTGCTCGAAGATGAGGCAGTTCACTTCCAACTCTCCTCTCAAAGCCCTTTGTATAGCAAGTGCTAAATATTTACTGAGCATCAAAGGTCCTACACTAAGTGTTGGTGGTGAGAGGCAGCATTTCAGTCCAGCCATTGTGGGTCTAGAGAGAGAGTTGTGGGGGGTGACCTGGTTTCCTTCTTGAGAGGCCTTGGGATTCTTTCTCCAGATGGGGAGAGGAGATTGTGGAGAAAGTGGTGTCACTGGGAGTTGAGGATTAATGGCACATAGTCCTCCCCAACTCCTCCAACTTTCTTTGTTACACAGGAAATTAAATTGAGAAGATAGAAAAGGAACTTTTGAGCTTCCTAGTTGCTTCTGAAATGTCAAATGCTTCCAAGACCAGGAAATGTAGTAGCCTGATAGTATATAAGTAATCAATATGCTCCTGGGTGTGATGTGTTGACGGAATTGGCTCAGTAGAGGGGCTTAAAGTATATTCCTGGGGTGGGATTTCACGATTACTCTGCTGGTTTCTTAATTCTCCCGGGTCCACGCTAACTTCAGGTGGCTTCTCCCAAACACAAGCTGTCCTCCCAGCCACAGGGACGTTCCTATATTTTCACATAACTTTCACAAATCCCCCAGTACCTGCTGATCTTTGTTTTCTGCTTTGTCAACCGTTTCCTTCAAAGCACACTTGGTCTTCATAGAACTTGCGTGTCAGCATCCTCGTAGGCCTTCCTTTCGCATCATTGTGTGAGCCCGTGTCCACCTGTTCCAGCCAGTGTGGATGTGAATTGCCCACCCGGCTAAGAGGAGGAAGAAGAAGCCATACATGTGCGGTGGTTTCACAATACAGAACCACACTCAGTCCCAGGCATCAGGCACCCACTGTGGCTGAGAAGGGTTGTTCAGAATAGTGGAAGTTTTTAGCTAAGGCTAAATAACAACCCCTGGTCCTGGCTTGAGGATGAAGTATACACTAGTCATAGGCCATAGTAGAGAACTTTACCTGCTTATATAGGAAAGGATTTCAGAGGCAGAATTATAAAGAATTGGTATTACATTAAACAAGGGTGACTTTACCCAAATTAGATACATGCTAGTTAGAAATCTGTAACGCAATTCTAGCTAAATTAATATTATGGCGTCTTTCCAGATAGTGTATAAGAAGAGATGAGGCATAGCTTGTCCCCCTGTTTGCAATATTCACATCAGATGTACACACATAAACAGACAGATGTGTGTAAATTTTGCAAAACCCCAATTTAATTCAATAATAATTTACTGAGCATTCACTACATGCCAGAGAACCTTCTAGAATACAAAGATGGATCAGGAATAGATTCTGCCCTTAGGGAGTTCAATACGGTTAAATGAAATACAGACATATTTTTTTTATTCCTTCCTGGCAAGGGTGGATACAGTTTCCAAGACCCAGGAGGGGCTAAACCCTTCATTTATTGCTTTAGCAACCACATTGCTTTCCAAAGTTGTTATTTGGCTTGGGTTGGGCAGTTACAGTTTGGCCTTTTTCTTTCTTTCTTTCTTTTTTTCAAATAAGCTTTCAGCTTAAAAAAAAAATCCAAACCCTGCAACTAATTTAAATAATTAAATTATTGCTTAAGATTTCTTCTAGTTTGGCATAGAAGATGGAAATATTTTTTTTCATTATGAGAAGTGAAAGACTGCTTAGTGTTAGATGTTTAAACTAGACTCACTCCAGCTTAGTTCCACTTATCAAATATCAGAGTTAAAAAGGGGAGGTGGAGGGACAATGAGTGTTGTGTCAGTGAACCAATGACACACTTTCCTGTCCTAGAACTCACCTCGGAAGGCAGAGCACGATCAGAGGAACACACTTAGCCGGAAGCTAATCTCTCTAATCTCTTTCTTTGTATAGAGAGAACCTTCATTCACAGACAATAAATGCTGACTGTGGGCCAGGCCATTTGCTAAGCATTGAGGGAATTGAACTACAACTACTAGGGACCTGTAGTCTCTGTCATCCATCAGTGTGTGGTTTAATTGGGATAGAGAGAGAGAGAGAGAGAGAGAGAGAGAGAGAGAGAGAGAAAGAGAGAGAGAGAGAGAATGAGAGAGAGACTCTAAAACTGAACAATATATGTAAATAAATTTTTAGTTTGACTAAACTTTTCTTTTCTTTTACTTTTTTTTTTTTTGAAATAGGGTTTCTCTGTGTAGCTTTGGAGCCTATGCTGAAACTCACTCTACACCAGGCTGGCCTCAAACTTACAGAGATCTGCCTGCTTCTGCCTCCTGAATTTTCATCTTTATTTGATGGACGTGTGTATTTTTTTTTAAACAAACCCTGCTCATGGCATTTCATGCTAGCTATCCATTCCCTTTGGCAAAACAGAGCACACGCCATAGACCTTGGCTTCTTGTCAGAGCTGAGCCGGTTACCAGCTGAGTGACCTTGTTCTAATCAGGAGAGCTCTGCTGCTATTGACCCGTCTGACACAGCAGAAAGAAGGATGTTGATACAGAAAGCATTTCATAAGATGAGAAGCGCTATAAATGTATACTGTGGCTCTAGTCTTCACTAGTGATGTCTGTGTGATTGCTAATTCTTCAGTTGGTCATTCTCTCCGTGGAGAATCTAAATGCAGGTGAATGAATGCTTGGCTTCCCAGTTTGGTTACTAGCTAAGCTACCCAGAGTTGTGTGTGTGTGTGTTCTATGCACAGACATACTTTTTAAATCCTTCAGCTTTCATCATGCTCTTAGAGGGTTTGTGCTAATTAATTTTCACTGTCAACTAGACTGGATTTGGTACCGTCTGAGGGGACACATTTCTAGGCTTGTCCGTAAGGGTATTTCTAGAGTGCTTTAACTGAGGTAGACCTAGCCAGAGAGAGGGCAACACTGGTCTATAGGCTAAGCTCCCAGGCTGAATAAAAAAGGAAAAGAGAGTGTCAACATAGTCTGGAGTCCCATCTGCATGCTTCTGTTCTGCAGCCACAAATGGACGCATCTTCCCTGCCACACTGGACTGTGACTTCCTGAACTGTAAGCCAAAGGAAGTCCTTCCTCACTTAAGCTGCTTATTCTTGGATATTTTACAAGAACAAGAAAAGTAATTAAGAAAAACTACAAAATTAGGTAAGAAGTGTTGGTACAGGCAGAATATTTGGGGGGCACAAAGGTCTTCTTTGTCTTGGTGTCTGAATATGCATTGATGGCGTAGTGCCCATTGCATTGCAAGCATTATATTACGTATCAATGTGTATGTGTACTAGGATGGCAAACACTAATATTCCAGGCAAGCATGGCTTCATCCTAGGGATGGGACATTGAATCCTCATCAAACCTGTCACCACTTGTCAAACAGGAAGAGGTACCAGTTTAGAAAGTTTGGCTATTGCACAGTTTTAAACAATTATTTTTTAGAAGTTTATTTCTTTGCTTTTTATTTTTTAACCAACTTGAGGGGAAATCCTTGTTTCTTCTCTGTTGAACTTGTATATGGTTTTATTTGCTTGTGTCAAGGTGGAAGACCACTCAGCCATTCATGGCTATGAAGGACTCTTCAGAACATACAGGTCTGGCAAGCACAGGCCTCCTGCCTCCTATGGGAGAGGGTGCGGCTGAAAAGCAGAGGCCCCACGGGAGGAGCAGACACAGACCCTGAGTAATTTTCTGATGTTCCTTCTGATGGATAAATTTCCACAAAAAAAGGCAAATCTAATTCTGTCTAAAACTTTCCTGAACCAGTTGCTGCAGACAGCAAAGTTCAAACACATGCCTCACGCTTCAGAAGAGTAGAAGAAGCAGCTGAGAAGTTTTACCCTGCCAAACTGGATCCCAGTTGAAGGCAAATTAGAAGGCTGTCTTCTGTGTAGTCCTAGTAATATTAGAAAACAGGATAAAAGATGGAACATCCCCAGGCAGGAGATGAGTTAAAGGCAGTACCATGTATCCGAATGATAAAATACCCATCAGAATGGGGATAAATGTGGTGTTTATACTTGGTCCTCTGAACAAGATACATTTCCCAGTGATTGCTTATAAAATATTGTATTTTAAGTATTTATAATTTCATTTGATATTGAGAAAAAGGCTATGGTAAATTTTGTATACATCTCATGGAGCCTTCTCTAAAGACAAAAATATGTCTTAAAGGCAGCTGAAGTAGGCTGGAGATTGGCAAACATGATAAAATCCTATTAATGTCAAAATAAAAGTAAATACATTAAATTATGAGCACTGTATCCTTAGAGAGTGACTTATTATATATATAGGAGGAGCAGAAGAGGGATTTGAACTTCTAAATTTGTGTCTCTTCGATAGTGTGGTAATCTCTATATTGATTTCTTCATATAGATGTATAGATAAGCACTTCAAAGAGGATATACAAGAGTTAAAAACTCAAATAGTAAATTTAGAGAATTATTTGTATGATAGAAAGTCCATGTAAATTAGTTCATGTTTTAGAAAATGAATTATTTTAAGCCTGACGGGTTTGGTGAGAGAATGAATGCCTATACTATCCACAGCTGATGCTGTTTACCCTAGAACTCATGAATATATCTCAGTAAGCTAGTATTGCTCAGGAATCAGAGAAAAATATGTTTCATGATTCCGTGGATTTGGCCCTGTAGGCAAGACCAGCAGTATACACTCAAACATCAAAAGATAAGATAATTCTTGATTCAATTCTTATATTGAATTATAATATTATCATCAGGATTCTGCTGTAGTCATCTTTCCCTAAGCCAGCTTTTGGGCAGACATGTACCACAAGTTGTTAGGACTCAAATCTGGCCTTGGTATGCAATCTTGACTATTTTAAGTTCTCAGACTCCTCGTGTGTGTGTGTGTGTGTGTGTGTGTGTGTGTGTGTGTTTAATCAACCTTTCTTCATTCTGCAACTATTCGAGTTTTCTGGTACATAATCAAAACCACATTTCCAGCCGTATGTATCAGTTGGTGAAGGGCAATGGGGCTTTCGAGTACTGTGTGTCTCTTTAAGCTTGAAGGTCCGTGTTTTCTATGTTTCGTCCTATTTATCTGGGGCAGTCCCAAATACCACAGGCTGTTTCATGGTGGGAGATAAGAGGGAAAGGGAAGATGACGTCAGGCTGCTGCTGAGCAACTGGGGTGTGTAACGTAACACTCCATTGGTCACTGCTAATGTGTTTAAACGTTTGTTTAGTGAGCGATTTATCTCCAGCACATTAGAAACTTGTTAATGGTGTTAGGGGTAATTGCTGTTTCTGTGATTAAGATGTAAGGAACAAAAGCGCACAGATAACAAGACGGTATTTACATGATCTCTGTAAGCTGCATAAATAGAATTTTCTGCCTTGAATGCCAGCCAGAGGACCATGAATCATTCATAGTGTTTATGTCCCTAAATGAATTCCTTAAGCAGAATTAGCAAAGACACTGATTCATCTGAAGAATGCTGTTCTACTCTCTGTTTTCAGGGTAGCCTGAATTAAAAAAAAAAAAAAATACACTGTGTGTGCTGGCTAGGAACAGGGCAATTTCCCCGAAAGTCACACGTGGGCATGTAGAGACACACACACGCAGGCCTATCCAGACAGTCATTCATTCATGCATGCATCACTTCATCCACCCAGCCAATATTTACTTCAATCCAACTCTCGAGGCTCCTGTGTGTTCTCAGAGGGCTTACAAAAGCTAGGGTGGAGACGGACGTCAACAAAGAATTCCACAAGTGATTGGTTGACTGCCAACAGAGGCAAATACTCAGAAAGAAAAGAGTACGTTCCGTGAGAACGTACCATGTAAAATAGAGGAGGGGCAGACTGCTCTGCAGGTTAGAGCGAGCTCGGGAAAGTCCAGGCCGGCTTTCCTGGGATTTGAGTGTCTAAGGGTTAACTAAGAACGAGCAGGTGTATCATGACGACTGTGAAGTGCTGGTGAGCTTGCGGGTGGAGCACATGTCTGTGTGTGTGAACTGTCACACACTGGGTAAGGGGGAAAATGAAATATCAAGGAATTGAAAAGAAACATGCATGGCAGGCAGCTGGACTACAGAGAAGTAAGGTCAAATGATTGAGCTTGCAACTATGAAAAAGAAGACCAAAGTATCAGGGCCCTGGAAACCACGATAAGAAATGCACCTAAGGGACCATGAGGAAGAATTCTAAGCATACTCTGTTTTTTCCACCCATCACATATATACATTAGAAGATACTTGCATGCCACCTCCAACCCTATGTCTCTGTCTCTCTCTCTCTGTGTGTGTGCATGCCACAGTGTACATCTGGAGGTTAGAGGACAGCCTCCAGGAGTGAGTTCTGTCCTTCCATCACGTGGGTTCTGTGGGTTGAACTGAAAGTTGGCCTCCAGGTACGGCTGCAAATGCCCCCCTCAGGTGGGGTTGTTGAGTCATGTCATGAGCTCTCGTCTTGCTTTTTGAGAAAGAATCTCTCACTGGCCTGGGGCTCACCAGTTAAGCCAGCCTGTCTGGTCTGCGATCTTTGGGGCTCTGCCTGCCTCTGGCTCTCTGGTTCTGAGATTATAAACTCACTGCTAGTTTTCCACATGGTGTTGGGAATCGAACTCAAGCTTGGGCAGTGAACCCTTTACCAAATGTACCATTTCCAAAGAGGCTCACTCCTATGAGATTTTCACTACAGAGTTCCTTCACTGAGTGCAGCCGACAGACATGAGTGCCAATGGCCAACCTGGTAGCACTAGAGAGAAGACAAAGGGTTCCCAGCTGGACCCCTGAGGTTCCAGATGTGTTTTGATCCAGATGTGCTTTGTTTGGGTATTTGTTGTGCTTGTATAACGACAAGAATCTCACATCTATGAAGGAAAATGAGAAAACTCATTAGAAGTTAGTGTGTAGCACAGTGGGTAGGAGGCCTGCCAACTCACGAGGGTGCCTATGCAGCCCCCCACAAAAAAAAACATTCTGGTTTGAGAAATCCCGTGTATGCTCACCCCTTTGTTTGATTCGCAGAGACTTTTGATGAGTAAGATGTGTTCTCTGTGGTGACTTCCTGCAGAATGCCTTTGGCCAGAGTAGACCACAGCTTCTCAATTGTTTCGCAGAACTCATCCACCATCTAAAGATAAACTCACCCATGGAAAGTCAGCATGCCATAGCCAGGGGAGGATGCCCGGTGTGACTGAGAACATAGTATTCATTATTCCTTGTGCTGTGATTTGGTCATGTTCCCAATGGCACACATCCACGAGGTACCAGGTCAGGGAGCCAGTAGCTTACTGTGACACAGAAAGAGAGGTCTTGGATCTAGAGTACAGACTTCCCAAAATAGATAAAAGGATGCGCTGTGAACTCAGCTGAAATATTCATGTGATGGCCGTGGAAATCTTGAAGAACACTCATCACCAGGCAAACTCAAAAGGGCTCATTTGTCAACAAATTCAGAACAAGGAAGTTGAAGGAAAAAGAAAAAGATATGTATCACGCATACACATGAATGTAGTCTTCTCTGGTATAGCTTTTGACATGACAGTAAGTCTTCAGGCACAATAAGAAGAAAGAAATTTATTTATAACTTATAAACAAGACTCTCTGCCTATCAAACAGCCAGTCTCAAGAGAATAATTGCTTTTTTGAATCTGGAGTGGAACACTTAACTTGGAAATTATTCTTTACAAATAATAATTGAAAGCTCCACAAAGGTTGGTTGGATAGCAAAGCAATTATAACTCAAGTGGGTAAGTCAGCTTGTGGTTGTGAATTTCTGTGTGCTGTGCTAGAAGCAACATGTGTGTACATGGGCATGTGTGGGTGTGCATGAGTGAGCATGGGTGTGCATGTGTAGAGGGGATGCACATATGCAGGGCAGGAAAAGACTTTTCCTCTCCTCCTGACCAGTCCTGTGTTTGACAGCATCGATGGAACTGGCTGCCACGGTGCCATGGAAACCTGAAATATCAGACTACGAAAGGAGAAGTGTTCAAGAAATCACCACGGACAGACGGCTGCCAAGAGCGTTGTTTGGAAAACCATGCTTACAAACCTGCAGCTTTCCTATGCTGAAAAGTAATCGATGATTCAGAAAGTAGTGACGCACTGATCTTAGGGAACTGAATTGTTCAGATCAAAGGGCTGAGAGGATGAAGCCGCCTGTGAACCTGATGCACCCCCTAGCTCCACTCTCAGCAAACCCCATCAGTTTTAGCTCACAAAAGTGTTCCCAGTCTACTTCTTATAATGTGTACCTCTAAGCTATAACCTGCTATCTCCAAAAGTTTCTCTCAGCACATTTTTATGGCATGCTGTATCTTTTTCCAAACACTCGCCTTGCTTTACGTTCATTTGTGTCCTTCCTTTCTTCTTCCCTTCCTTCCTTCCTTCCTTCCTTCCTTCCTTCCTTCCTTCCTTCCTTCCTTCTTTTCTTCCTTTCTTTATTCTTTTATTAACTCATTTACATTTTAATTCAGTAAATATTTACTGGGAGCCTGTTCTGGTCCAGATATTGTTCCAGTCACTGGTTATACAGTAGTGAAAAATGGCAGGTCTTTACTACCATGGAGCAGACATTTGAATGGACACAGACATTATAAGGGAATAAGTAGTAAACAAGAACAACAGTGCCTACTGTCCCGATGGGAAGACAGACACTCAATCCATTATCCCTCAGTGCCCTGAGCTAACATTATACAAATCAGACCAGGTCAGTGTCTGCCAAAAACCTCTCAATGGCTTCCTGAGGCAAGCAGAGTAAAATACAACTAACAACATGACCCAACCACATTGACCAGCTCAAGGTATTACTTTGGTTTGCACATGTTTTGTGAACAAACAGGGTATCAGACCTGCTTCTTGGGAATCAAGGGGGTCCTTCAAAGAATGAGGACTTTCCCCAACTCCTTCTTCTTTATCATCTCCATTTCCCTTTGCACCAGTACTTTTCCTCAAGTGCACTCCTTTTATATATATAAAAGGCCAGTTTCCCTTTGATTACCAGATCATTTCCTGGGAAACTGAGTTTGACAAGCTGACTTCAGAGTTCTCATCCATAAAGTGGGGATGGCCATGTTTTCCCTCTGCCACCTGACTCAAAGGACCTGATTCCCTGCTCCCAAATGAACATTTGATTCCTTCTTCCCTTTAAGCAAATAGACACATTTCCTCCTTGATTGCAGACGAACTTACTGACAACGGAACGAGAGAAGTCCCTGAAATAAGAGCATGGTTCTTCCGGTCACAGCAAGATAATAGCGGAGGCGCGAAACTTCTACCGCCTGGGAGACTGGTAACCCGTCACCGCATCTGAGCCGACACCAAAGTCTTCTCTTCAGCAGGTATTTTTGTGCACTTAACCTTCACTGGGCTGGTGATTACGCAACATGTTTGTTCCCTAAGCACACATTGTTCTCCCAGGGACAGGACCATCGCTAAAAATCCCGCTCACAGCCTTCCTATTCATAAGTACCAGGCAACGTCACAGAAAGGCCTTTCTGGCTGAAGCGCTGACCATCTCCTGAGGTGAGGATTCACCTCTGTTCCTGTCCTGTTCTGTGAGGTAGAGACTATCGGACGTCATCCCTCCGCCTTCCTGCGGGTGCTGCCCTTCAACACAGCTGTTCTGTAAAGGCTTCAGTTACATCCTCAACATCTGCTTGTCCGTGTGACAGGGAACCAAGCGATCCAGAGTGGGAGGGAGAGGGAAAGAAGCGGGGCAGGGAGAGAAGAATTTCTAGCAAGCGTGAATCATAAATAATACCAGGTAGTTTACTCTCTTCCTAATCCCAAGTAACAACAACATTTGATTGGCATTGGCTTCTGACCTTTGAGATGTTTTTTATTTTATTACGTAGACATATTCATCAGTTAAGAACATAGATAATGGAATAGCATCTTCTGACTTATATTCTAATTGTGCCCGTTATCAGCTATGGGGCTCGAAGGGAAATTACTCTTGGCTTGTTTGCCTCAGTTTCCTTGGCTAGAAAAAGTAGAAATCTTTCTGGGGAATTGCATCACCTAACAAGACTATATGTGTAAAATGGCTAGAATATGCTTGGTAAATAGTAGGGACCCCGCGAATGTTACTTAGAGGTGCTAATTGTTTTTTTGTCAACATGAGGCAAGCCAGGGTCATCTGGGAAGAGGGAACCTCAATTGAGAAAATGCCTCCTCCTCCAGAACGACCTGTTGGCACGTCTGTGCGGGCATTCTCTTGATTAATGATTGATGTGAGAGGGCCCCTCCCACTGTGGGTGTGCCACTCCCGGGCAGGCAGTCCTGGACGGTATCAGAAAGCAGGATCAGTGACCATGGGGAGCAAGTCAGTCAGTGGCATTCCTCTGCTTCAGTTTCTGCTTTCAGGTTCCTGCCTTGGATTCCCTTCATAATAAACTGTGATTGGGACATGCAAGCCAAATAAACCCCTTCCTTGCCAAGCTGCTTTCATTCTTGGCACTAGAAACTAAACTGGGAAAGATACACATGTTGAAAAGCAAACAGTCTGTGACTTGGGAAAGCAAAGGAGATCTCTCTCACAGCTGATTCCCAGAGCACGCTGCAGACACTCAATAAATGAATGGAGAGATGATGAGCGTGGACCTTTCAGATCTAAATGCAGAGAATTATTTCTTTACCTTTCTTTTGTTTTGGTTTTTGGAGACAGGGTTTCACTGTGTAACTATGGCTGTCCTAGAACTCTCTCTCTCTCTCTCTGTAGACTAGGCTGGTCTTGAACTCACAGAGATCTGCCTGCTTCTGCCTCATGAGTCCTGGGATTAAAGGTGTGCACCATCACCACCCCAGCTACTTACTTAATTTTTTAAAAGTTTGAAAAGTATTCACTCATTTCTGTATTTAGTGTATGTCTGTGGGTCTACGCACACTATGGCACATTTGTGGATATCAGGGGATGGCTTTCAAGAGTATGTTTTCTCCTTCCACTGAATGGGTCCCTTAAGCAGCGAGCCATCTCTTTGAATCTTAGCGCTTTCTAGGAATATTGATAAGATTTGCCTAGGCACTTGATGAACTCTTAGTGGGAAGAGCAGGACCACGGTCTCATTCTGGGACACAGAGGAATGATGGAACCGCACATTCAGCCATGTTAGTACCCGGTGCCCTAGCTTTGCCTTTTTGGTTGTTTTGTCACACACAGCTTTCTGAAGGCACCAAAGGTTGTTCCAGAATCTGGTGTCTGCCTCTCCGCATGGGTGCCAAGAGGCCTTTGAGCTGGGGACATGGTGATGCTTCCCTATCTCCAAACCCGATTGGCTCTTATTTCAGTAGGCTTAAGGATCCTCTTGATGAAATGATAGAGGTCTGTCACTCAGCACCAGGCACCTAAAAACATTCTGGAAGATGTCCACGAGATCTTGAGAATAACTCCATCCCATCTCCAGTCCTAAGCCAGGAAATGTCTGAGGGGGGAAACAACTCCAAGCTCTTGATGGGGCACAAAAACAAACACTAGTATTTTTAGTTTTGGGGTCCTAGAAGAGTGCAGTCTCAAGGGGCTCAGAGAGGAGGTGTGAAGGGCAGTGTGACAGGTTGTGGCAGAAATCCCGGGGGCCTGTCTGAGGCCAGCACAGCCCAGGGAGCCCCCACACACTGCTCTCAGTGAGGTCTGTTTTCCAGCATGGTTGAAAACCATGACATCACTCTTCCAGTTACAGGAAATCTAGAGTATGCCAACAGCAGTATTCCCTGAGATCCAATGCAAACAAACCCACCCCCTCCATCCTGAGGAGCGACACCCTGTGAGGAAAAGGCAATTCTCAGTGTCCTTCCTCTGGCCCTGAGAGCAGAGAGCCAACCTGAGGTGAATCTTGTGAGTTTATAAGCAGGTATGTATCAGGGATTCTCTCTCTCTCTCTCTCTCTCTCTCTCTCTCTCTCTCTCTCTCTCTCTCTCTCTCTCTCTCTGTCTCTCTCTGTCTCTCTCTCTCTCTTCTCCCTGTGTGTATCTATCTTTCCTTTTTAGGACATTAACTGAATTCCTTTTTTTCCATTTAACAGACCTGGGGCTGCAATTTCAACCCTTCTATTCCCTCCCTGTTGGAGCTCAGACATTGCTGATTCTCAGACCCTTCGTATATAAAATGGAACCATGACAGGCCGATTTAATGGGAAAAAGGAGAATTAGAAGAACATATTCTTGTGCTTAGAGTGGTGCTTGATCCACGTCACAAATTCAGGAGACATTCTCTCTTGTTATCACCATGAAGATGGCAAGTCATTATGGATGGTCTGTAATCTTTTCCCTAAATACTGCTTTTCATTAAAATAAAAAAGCAGAGATTATTTGAGATTAAAAAACCCACACTGAAAAAAATGGGGTAATGTATACCCCCACCCACCCTGTGACTATGTCTATGTGTTGTGGAGTGGGCAGCTCTCTGAAGTCTCTTGTGCCCCTTCTGGTCACTGCTCCTACAGTTTTGAATACCATCACTCAGGCCTGAGCTCTAAGAGGAATCAATGCTTTAACCATTGGCTAAACAAAGCTAGACTATTGCCAGTGACCCAGATGAACCCCCCAGTCCACCCTAAGGTAACAGCTATTTCCATTTCCTATAAGAAACGGAGGTTTTGTATTTCTGTAAGTGGAACTGTACAGATAATATAGAGTGTGTGATTCTGTGGCTGGACTGTGTAATTCAGCCACGTGCTCATGAGATTCCTCCATGGCACCATGCGTAGCAGATTTTGTTTTCACAGTGTGCTGCTGTGCTGTGTGAATGTTCTATGAGATGGGCTTCCTGTTCACAAACAGTTGTGCATCTGCTGCATTTCTCTGTTGCAAATAATGCACGGGGGCAGTCTTGGACACAACTTTGGATGCGCACATGTACCAGTTTCTGATTTTATATTTTAAAGATGAAATGGACTATACCACAAGACTCACACCCAATTAAATTTAGTAAATGATACCACAATTTCAATATTATACGAATCTTCTCCATGACAGCAGTTTAGGAGAACTCTGGCTGTTCTGCATTCTCACCAAAATGTATGATTATGGGGCTTCTTTAAGGCAGCCATTGCGGCAGTGTGTAGTCTTATCCCACCATACCTTTGTTTGTATTTCTTGCTGTGAAGATACTGCCTCTGATGGGAGTCTCTCCTTTAGACAAATGTCTGCTTGTCACTTGGTCTGTTTTTCTGCTGTATTTCCTATCTTTTTCTTATTGATCAGTGTGAACTTTGGAAGATATATTGTGGATACACACTGTATGTTATATATAGGTAAGCACACACTTCCCTTGTTACATATATGCATGCACATATATCCCATGTTACATATAGGCATGCACGCAATCCCAAGTTACATATAGGCATGCACGCACATCTCATGATACATATAGGCATGCATGCACATCCCATGTTACATATAGGCATGCATGCACATCCCATGTTACATATATGTATGCACACACGCCCTGTGTTCCATATAGGTAAGCAATGCATCTTACGTTACATATATATGCACATACTTCTACTCTAAGGATTTTCTTCTCATTTTCTAATGATATCTTTGAACCTCAGAAGTTTTAGACTTTAGTATTCATTTTCTAAAAGTTTTTCTTATGGATGATATTTTAAATGCTCTGCTTAAGGAATTGTTATTAACACAGTGTGGTGGCAGTATTTGCCCGAGTTGTCTCCTAAAAGTTTAGTCTTCCCTTTTCACATCAGAATTTGATGTTTTTGAGTGGCAGGAGGTAGAGATCACGAGTCTCTTTGACCATGTGAGGACCTCATGGGCTCAGCGCTATTTGTTGCAAAGGCCAACATTTCTCCATTGCTGAGTAAAACACTATTGGCAGAAAATCTGTTAGCCATGTACCTGGTCTCATTTAGTCCATTTGTCTTTTGGAATGCCATCATTATTCTCTCTTAATTCCTGTAACTTCGTAACACATGATAGGATTTGGCAATGTGAGTATTCCTGCTTTCATTTTGTTCAAGGATATATTTACTAATGACTTGCCAATTGTACACACCTCACCCAATCCCTACGGAGATTTTGATTCAGATTACAGCCTAATTTGGGAAGAAAAAGGTTGTTTTTAAACAAAAATCAAGGTAGAGTCCTCCCCCCCCCCAACTTCCTTAAATTCTCTCAGTATCTCAGTGGAGATGCCCTGAGCATTGTTCACTAGTGTTGCCCTTGTGTTTACTATGCTTGTTTTAGATTATCAACTTAGAAAATGCCCATTTTGTAAGTCTTTGGATATTGCTAAATTAAGTTATATAAAGTTCATTTCCAATTTAAAAAATAAACATGAGCTGGGTATAGTAGTGCACACCTTTAATCCTAGCATTTGGGAGGAGGAGGCAGGTGGAGCTCTGTGAGTTCAAGGATAGCTTGTTATTCATAATGAATCCAAGGACATTTGAGCTACATAGTGAGACCCAGTCTCAAAAAAAAAATAGACATGCTTCCATCACAAAAATTAAAGAAACAAATTCCTTTTTAATAATTTTTGTTTTGTAGTTTTGTGATTATGTTGGCTAAAAAGGTTTAGGTTTCCCCAAGCATCACCAACTTCTGTTGACAAGAAAATTCACTTTCCACATATACACTCCAATTTCTTACACTGAAAGATTTTTCCTTATTTTTTTTTTATCAAGTGATGGAAGGAACTTATATCTCCAAGGGCAGAAGGACTGAAAAAAAAATTACAAGTTTGCACAGGAATGGGCAGGAATCCTCTCATACAGCAGTGATCTCATGTGATTGATGACAGGTAACTGTTCCCCCAAATGTAGTTAGATGTTGCATTCAGTAGACTCACCAATATCACCTGAGATGCCACTATTTAGAGGAGAGATGATGAATGCTTGATACGTGGATCCCATGGCTACCTCCTGCCACCAGGACAGACATGACTAATCAATCATGCCATTCTCAATTGTGAAACTCAGAAACTCACTACTAACTGGTTAGATTTATCATACAAATAGGAACCTACTGTATCTCTAGAATTTCTGGCTGCATTTATCTCCACTACATCCTCAGGGATCCTAGAATTTATTCTTTCCAACACTATCATCTCATTTCTTCCCCTCTGAAGTGGGATTGAATTGGTGATGAACTGATCATTGAGGGGATGAGAACACAAGACTGCAAAGGTTTAGATATTTTGCTATTCCAGAGATTTTTTACTTAGGAAAGAACTTTCTGGGAGACTCAATTACAGATTGGAGGTTTGGTGGTTTGTTGGCAGAGGTTTCTGTCCTGTCCAGTCCCATAGCTATTCAGTCCCAAAGAAACACACAGAGGTCTACATTAATTATAAACTGGTTGGCCTATTAGCTCAGGCTCCTTATTAACTCTTATATCTTACATTAACCCATAATTCTTGTCTGTGTTAGCCACGTGGCTTGGTGACTTTTATCAGTGAGGCATTCTCATCTTGCTTCCTCTGTGTCTGAGTGACGACTGCAAACTGAGTCTTTCCTTTACCCACAGTTCTCCTATTCTGGTCACCCTGTCTATACTTCCTGTCTGGATACTGGCCAATAAGCATTTTATTAAACCAATACAAGTGACAAATCTTTACAGGGTACAAGACCATTGTCCCACAGTAATGGTTCTGAGCAGAGGTCAAGGTCTCCGTGTTTTCAGCAGTTTTTTTTTTTCCCTCAGAACATCATCTTCACCTTGAGAGAGAAGAGAGCAGCAATTTCCTCTCAGTATGCAAACAAACCATTTACTAACCTGGAATAGAGCCTTTTAGGAAGAAAAAAAAAACCCTTAAATTCCTGCCGTAGACTGGAATCGTACATTTTAAGGGATAGCTTTGTCTGGACTTCAATTTCTTAAATTAATGTGATAATTGCTAAAAGGGACACCAACAAATATAAAACATTTTTCAGAGTCAAATGTGGAGTAAGTCTGAGGTGTTCCCGGCAGTGTAACCTGTGATGTCACTGCAGCCTAGACTCTGAACACAGACCATGAACCCTATACTCGGTGTGTGTCACCATGCTGTCTGAAATGCCTTAGATAAAACGTTAGACTATGCTATGTTAAGAATTGTAGTTTTTTTTATTGTACACACTAAGCTTTCTGTTTTCATAGAAACACAATAGTTTAATTATGGAAAAAGAACTTTTGATATCTACCTACTATTATTATTCAGCTTGTAAATATCCAATTAATATATTAGTGTAGGATTTTATTGTGTTAAAAATGCTCCTTGTATGCCGGGCGATGGCGGCGCACGTCTTTAATCCCAGCACTCAGGAGGCAGAGGCAGGCGGATCTCTGTGAGTTCGAAACCAGCCTGGTCTACAAAGCTAGTTCCAGGACGGGAACCAAAGCCACAGAGAAACCCTGTCTCGAAAAACCAAAAAAAAAAAAAAAAAAACAAAAGAAAAACCAAAAAAAAAAAAAAAAAAAAAAAAAAAAAAGAAATGCTCGTTGAAGTGTTGGGTTTGCGGATCAGCGGGCAAGGTCCCGCTCTGGAAGCATTGGGGCCTGGGCTTGCACCTCCAGCTCCTATGTAAAGCTGGATGTGGTAATGCAAGTCTGTAGCCCTAATGCTGTGGGCAGAGACGTGTGGATCCTGGTGCTCTTTGGCCAACCAGTCCGAGATGGTGAGCTGCAGGTACAATGAGAGATGCTACAATAGAGAAAGACAATCAACGTCAACTTCTGGCTTCCTATCCGTCCATCTGTCTGCATCTGAGCCTCCTTTTCACAAATGCACAAACATAATGCTTAAGTTGCTGGTTGAATACCATAAAAAATAACTCTATTACTTTTGACTTGGAATTAAGATAGAGCTCCCAACAATTTCTGAAATAGCCTCCAACATTCTTCTTCCATTTGGTGCTGCAAGTTCCTGTGAAGAGGTGGTGAACTGGTGAATATAAAGTCAAAATGCAGAGAAGCTCTTGGAAATGTAGACGACGCCTGTGTCAAATACTCATCCCATATTTAATTATTTACTTGAAATAGATAAAATGTCTTATCTCATTAGAACACAAATTTGCTTTCTTAACAAATAACTATCTTAAGATAAATGTCTTAATTATTTGCTACCGATGAATGTTTGACTTGTATCCCTATTTTATAAACCTGAGTTTGTGTTAAAATTTCTCAGGCAAAAAGATGCCAGGAGTTGAGAAAAAATTTAGAAGCCTTAGTCTAGAGTGCCAAAAATCTTTGAAATTCTTTTGCTCCTCCTCGGAGGTCAGAATTACTGGATTCCATTCATAAAGTATGTGTTACTTTCTGTTGAATCGTTTAGTTTTGAGTGAATGCTGACAAACTCTTAAATGCACAGTCTCCTTTCTCTGCACTTCCTATCCACTTCCAACCCTCTTCTGATAGCGTTAGATACCACAGCAGGGCTGAGGTATTTCTATTATATTATACCTTATCAGCTTTCCTTATCAAGGGTTCCTATATTGAGCACACTCTAACCCCGGGGTCAGAGGCTGGTCATTTTGCTCAGCAGCAGGTTGAGAGAAAACTTGGCCTTTGACAGATCTCAGGGTCTTCCCTTTGAGAAAGCCTTGAGGGAGGAGAAGAGGAAGAGTGAGGTGCAGCTGGGCATTTTTGTTGTGATTTATTGCCGATGGGGTGGAGAGTGGGTCGTGGATGTTTCCTGGGTGTCTCAGACTACCTCACACACGCTAGCTTTCTCACCTCATCTTCACGACACGCCTGTAACATTGACCTTTCCACCCACGCTTCACAGTGTCCAAAGGTGTGCCTGCCTTGTCTAAGATCCTGCAGCTAGGGGGGCCTGGACCTGAAGAGCTACCAACCTGAGCTCAACACATCTGACATCAACACCCATGTTTCCTTGAAGACAAATTACAGACTATTTAATGCTGAATTCTCAGAGGGTGTAATTTCTTGTGACAGTGTACTATGTTCTAAGACATGTTATTTAATTTTATTTCTTCTTATTTGAGACATAATCTCGTGTAGCCCAGGCTGGCCTTGGAATCATGATCTCCATGTTTCTGTCTCTCAGGTGCGGGAATGGCAGATGTATGCCACCATGATTGGCTTTATATGCTATAACTTAAGGACTTTGTTTATTAGTGTGATCATTCGATCTTTGTCCACCTGTACTGCGATTGGAGACAGAGTCAGGAGGATGAAAGTCAGTAAGAAGACAACACTAGAACCAGTGCCGCTCAGACTCATGGGTACCAGACTTTCCTTCGGAGTGGGGCCTCACGGACAGCCAGTGGGTCAGGGGTGGGACCCGAGAATCTGCGCTTCTGACCGAATTCTAGGTGGTACTCATGCACAATAAATAAAGAGACAGGGACGGGAAAGAAGGGGGTGGAAAAGAGGCTCAGTCAGTCAAGGTCTTACAGGCGTGAGAATCTGAGTTCAAACTCAGAAACCCACATATAAAGCTGAGCACAGGTGCCATGCATCTTAATCCCAGTACTAGGGAGGCCGAGAGAGGGAGATACTTGGAGTTAGCCTATTCAGTGATGCCTGGGTCCCAGTGAGAGATCCTGTCTTAAAAAAAAAACAAGGTGAATGGCTGAGGAACAAGACGAGGTTAACCTCTGACTCCACACATGCATAGGACACGGGGGGGGGGGGGGGAGAGGGGAAAGCCGGCCAATAAAATTATATACATATGTACCAAACACACACACACACACACACACACACACTCTCTCTCTCTCTCTCTCTCTCTCTCTCTCTCTCTCTGGAAGCTTCATTCTCCTAAATCCCGTATCGTGAGATTTGGGGTCCATCCTTTTCTGTCTCTTACTCCTATCAGCATTTCTGATGATGCGCATGTGCCTATGGATCTTAGAAGGGGTGAAAACATGGTTGAACCCAGGAAAGGACATAAGGACCAAGAACGGAGAGGAACCCAGTGACCTTCACAGCCCTATGCTCCTTGCCAGCATCCACCTGGCCCTTTCCAGAGCAAGCCTGACTCCGACTTGGCCCTGTGCAAAGAAGCACACAGCTGGTCTCCTTGGACTGCCCCAGGTGAGAGCTGTGGGCAGCCCAGGGCTGGTTCAGACTAGGTTTGCCTTGGCCACACTCATCCCTCTTTCTATGTTGATATTAAACCATGGCAGGCCAAAGTTTTCCTATCAGACCTCTTCCCATGGATCACACCCTCATGATATAACAAATTACAAAACAGAAGAAAAACTGCGAGGGAACTCGTTGGTAGAATTGTAATCTATCTCACCTGGATAAAATAGACCAGAGAAGACTGTACAGTTTGCTATCTGCTGTCGAATGCAGGACTTAAGGCTTGGAATTTAGTTTGAAGTCAATGGGGAAAAGCATTTTCCCCCTAACAGATTCTCCTTAGGCAAAGAACGATGTCAACAAGTCTAAGAATAAGTGCTTTGCAGTTATGATGCACTGATGGCCTCATCAGTGGTGTTTGTTTTCTACCTTCCTGTGTTGCCTCAGGTGAAAATAATGGTGATTAATCCCAGGCATCACTGGATTTTACTGAGCAGCTCCCAAGGAGCCTGGTTTCTGACTCCCATGGAGAAATGCTGATTGATGCTTTTAGTCATTCAGAAAGGGGCATGGTGCTAATTTATATCTAGCAAGCTTTTATTGAACATTTTCTATGTTTAAGACACTGTTAAGAGCTAGTGGAAGCAGAGGCAAAAAGAACATTCCACCCAAAGTGTTAAGACCTAACTTTAAGTCTTAGCTTCACTGTTTCCTAGCTGTGTGCCATTTCACTGTTCAGAGACTCATTTCCACCTGTAAAATGGTACACATTCAACACACAGGTGTGCTGCAAAGGGGCACTGAAAATCAGGTTGCATACCAATATAAGGTGACATCACAGTGTTGAGTCACCTTCCTTTATCCTTATCAACAGACATTGGCCAGGTTAGCATAGTGTTGACTTAATAGCTGTTTGTGGAAGAAAGGAAAGTGATGTGGGAATGTCATATATCAATCTGTTGATTTCATTGGTTAAGCAATAAAGGAACTCCTTGGCCCTGATAGGTTAAAAGATAGGTGGGAGGAGTAAACAGGAGGAAGAGGAAGTGAGGTCAGACTCTGCTCTGCTTCCAGAGGGACCGGACAGCTCTGCTCTCTGGAGCAGAGACGCCATGCTCTGCTCTCCCAGGCAGCTCCAACCCAGGATGGACTCAGGCTAGAATCTTCCCGGTAAGCGCACCGTGGGGTGCTTACACACATTATTAGAAATGGGTTAGAACAATATGTAAGAGCTAGCCAATAAGAAGCTAGAGTTCATGGGCCAAGCAGTTCTTAAATGAATACAGTTTGTGTGTTGTTATTTCGGGCATGAGCTAGCCAAGCGGCCAGGGTGTTGGGGACGCATCCCCGCCATTCCTATTTCAACAGGAAAGGAAAGCAGTGAGGAGAGACAGTCTAATAAGAAGGTCCTTAGAGCCTAGGATTTGCTTTCAGCTTGGAGCTCAATTCCATGACAAAGAGATAAACCATTAGGGCTTGCAGGAAAGCTGTCCTGGACCAATGCTGAGATTTGCTGATTCATCTTGGATCAGGCTGGGTACAAACCCACATTCTCTTGACCACTGACTCTTGAGCTTTGAAAAGGCCCTTCATGTCTGTGCAGAAGTCTCTTCTGCCCATTTCACTGAATTGTTACAAGGATGAAATAAGGCCAGTGTGACTATGCCGTGAAAATTGTGATAAACGACATAGACAAGATGCTTTCCTCTCTCCATTTTGTGCCCACTCATCCAGCCTGTGTGTTCTAAACAAGAGGCTTAAGGGATGACTCCTGGTGATTTTGCTGGTTAACCCCCATTAATCTGGGAACCACATGAGGAAAGTTGAAAGAAAGACATTTCAGAATGGGAACAAAAACAAAGTGTCCTAGACACCTTTAGAAACTCCACAGTAAAATGGCAAAAGAGTAAAAATGGTGAGAATAGTGTTGGGAAAGAGAAAAGGACGGAACTAAAGATTAATGGCAAGTGAGTATAGCAGAAAGGAGAAGAGGCAGTAGGGCAGGGTCCCATGGCTGATGGTAGAGACCATGCTTGATGGTGGTAATGGTTATGGTTACTAATGAAGGCCACATTTGATGATGGAAGCAGTGGCTGTTCAGGGCTGTGGCTGGGGGGTGGAGGCTGTAGTTGATGGTGGAGGCCATGGTTGGGTGTGTAGTCCAGGACAGGTGATGGGGGAGGCTATGGCTGATAGTGGAGGCCACGGCCGATGGTGATGATAATGGCTGTGTTGATGGCAGAGGCTGTGGCTGAGAGTGCAGGCTGTGGTTGGTGGTGGAGGTCACGGTTGGTGGTAGAGGCCGAGGTAGATCATGAAAAGAGCAGATTCCTGTTGGAACAGGTACAGAGTGATCTCCCTGGATGAAGAATGCCCAGCCCATAAGAGGGCTGGGTACTGCATCCTTTGCTGTGGGGTTTGCTAGGCAACATCTTCTGCTTTTCGAATTACAATCTGGACTGTGCCCATGCCCCGTATATGAGCCTTAGCAGAAGGTCATTCTCATGTATCTATCAGTCAAACAAGATGCCTTACAGGAAAAGAAATGGGGAGTTAGGGAAACTGGAAAAACGTAAGAGCTCACCCCGGAGCTAGGAACAGCAGCTGTCCCAGCCCACTGCAATCAGCTGACACACAGTCCAGGATCCCTAGATCATCAAGTTGTTCAGAAAGTAGGGAGTCTGGATTGGTTTGTGGTTCTGACGATTGAATCATGAACCTTACAAATGTTAGGCGAGCCCTTCCTCACTGGAGTCTCTACCTAGCTGTCCAGATTTTATAGTCAAACCTCCTAAGTGCAAACGTAGAAAGTTGATGGGAGAAGAACCAACTATCTGATTTGCTTGTTTTTCTTGTCCTGCTCATGCCCTCAAGTACACTTCAAATCTGCTCTGAGGGATTGATGTGATTTTGTTACAAGAACTGCATGCCTCAGCCCGATGAAGCCACCCATCTCAAAACGCCCTGACGGGCTCTCTATTGGAATAGCTGCTTACCGTCCTTCTTGTGGGAGCCCAGTGAAGAGAGGTGATGAGGGTGAGCCTAGGTTCCCAGTGGGAGGGCTTTGGGTACAGATCCCTGCATTTGTTTTTCTAGCTGGATGACCTCGCATGGGATGCTTAAAATTTTCTGAGCCTCAAGTTTCTAATCTGACACGGGGCTAATTCTACTCTTTACTTCAAAGAAATATTGTGAGGATTAAATGAAATACATATAAACTATTGTGACTATTCCTGGCACATGGCAAACCCTGAAAAATAAACACTATCATTGTTAATATAACAACAGTTGAGTTGTTATGCAAACACTTTAGTTTCTGCTTGCCAAACTTTCTTCTGTAAAACAGCAACTCTTTCTCTCAGACTTCTAGTTTATGTCTCCCAGAGTTCTGGGCTCAGCATGGGTCCCCAGATGCAGCAGTGATGCAGCAGCGTCACTAGCATCTCCTCCGTGCTTGTTACCATTGATATCATTATCGGCACGAGAGCCACCATCTATCAGGTACCATGGCATCCCAGCTCCTATCTTGATACTAGGATCTGTTTCTATCCTTATAGAAGCCTTGTGAACTGGGAACCACTTTATAAATGTGGATGATGGAGCTGTATGTAAAGATTTAAACATCTTGCCCCAAATCCTCAGAAAGAGCATCTGAAGTAGGATTTGGACTCAGACCCATCTGACTGTAGACTGAAGTTTTTCATACATTACACTCTATTAACTTATAAAAAACATGTGAAGTTACAGATTATGTAACCGGTCTTGGCTAGCTGGGTCTTCTGAGGTGTGTCCCTTTGCATTTTGGTACATTGCTATCCTTTTACCTGTTTTAGACCGCTGATGGCAGTTTATTTATAACTGAGAACTGTCAGCCTGTTTATCTGGATAGCTCTTTAGAAGGCTCAGTCCACGGTCCTGCCGCATCTCTGAAGGCTAGTGGTAGAAAGCCAAAGCCACACTCTGTGTGCTGCCCAATTAGGCACAGACCCAGCAAACTGCTGCTCTTTCAGGAGAAGAGACAACCATGCTGCTGGAGACGCCGGCTCTGAGCACGACCTCCAGAGTGGACAGACAAGGGTTACCTTTCAAGTTCACATTCTTAGTTGTTAATTAATCCCTCCTTCCCCCACAATTCAACATGTCATAGATATAACTGGGTAGTTGTCTGTCTTGGGTGCCTTCCAAAAAGTAACTTAGTTTTCAATCTCTGCCAAAAAGAATTGGCCCTGCTTACAGTGCTCTGCCACACTAAAACAATCTCCGTAAGCTACAGTGGCCTTTCAGCCAGGCGGCCTACTAACATAGAAGAGAGCTACTGTCCTGCGCCGAATATCAGATACACGCTTACAAAGGAGAAATAGAATCCTGGCTGTTGAATAAGACCGAGTACCTCAGTGTTAGAGGGAGGGATGAGATCAATTGGGCAACTGGTTGGGTGCTTAATACCTAGACACTGTGTTCCCATGTGATCCTGAACTTCTGAGAGACCTCTGCACAGCAACGGAAGTGCTCCATCGGCAGAAGCAATGTGGCTTGGGGAACAGGTTAGCCCAATCTGCCATAATGCCTGAGGGCCTAGGCCTTCCACTTCTGAAAGGATCAAAACCCCCAGGATGGTCCTCCATCTTTGCCTCCCACTAGTTGTATGGCTGGAGGAGAAAGGATAATTCCTCTGACTTGAGTTTTCCTAGGTGCAGAACTGGGAAAGGACTAATTCTCTTCCAGAGTTTAACAAGGAATGACAAGTGCTTAGCCCTGGCAGGCAGTACTGAAAAACGCTAGCTATGACAGTGGGCACAAATATGCTGGCACATGCTTGCAGGCTAACGCAGAGCGATCATAAGTCTGAATTTAACTAGGGTGCATAATAATAATCTGTTCTAAAAGCTAAAAATAAAAAATAAAATTGAACAGATAATAAAATTAACCACTATTAACAATATCATTAGTTTGTATTAAGGAATGGCACTAAGTTCCATTTTTTGCCTTTTTATTTTACTTTATTTTTTTTATGCTACATTTACTCTGGGCATGATTGTATCCTTCCATGACTCTAAATCCCACCTCCATACTTGTACACCAAAGTCTTCACACTTCTCATGAACCTCATATGCACAGAGACACAAACATGCACACACACACATGCACATATGCGACACACAACACACACACACATACAGACAACATACCTTTTACACAGGCATTCAATGAGCCTTGAAAACTCTACAAGCCCACCATCCCATCATCTAACACCTCCTTACTCCTTATTCCACCAAGCTTTCCTTTTAGGCCCAGGTTCGCCAGTTTTGTCTTTCATAACGCTCGAGCCAAAAGGCTTGGCATGGCACCCTCTTGGGCACCTCCTCACTGCTCCTGTCTCACCCAGGAGTCATCCCTGCCTCTGTGTTCAAGGACGTCCAGAATCCAAGCGCCTCTCCTGACAGCCATCACTGTACCCCAGCCATCCCCTCTTCCCTCCTCACGGTTCCAAGGCCTCCTCACCATTCTCCCTGCCGCTGCCATTGCTCACTGTGCCGGTTAGTCTAACTGATTCGACGAGCCCAACAAACACTTCTGGAGTCAGCGAAGCACACCTCTGGGGGTGCCTGTGACAGTATTTCTAGAAATAATTAGATCCTGGAGGCTCCAATAAAATGAATGGATCAGTCTCTCAAAAGACACACTGGGGGGGGCGTGAAAAGTAGGGAGCGGGGTCTAGTTGGGGACATGTCTTGCTCCAACTCAGACCTTTCCCTGTATTGCCCTTCCTTCTCCATTTCCTGGCCACTGTGATGGGAGCTGCTCTGTTCTGTCATGTGTTCTCTGCATGATTGATAGGCAGCTTTGAAATTGTGAACCCAAATAAGTTCCTTCTTTCCCTGAGTTTTTGCCTTGGTTTTAGGCCATGACAAGGAAAAGCTTGACTAACACACTCCCCTTCAGTTTGCTCTTTCGCTGAGCCAAAAGGATCTTGCTAAAACTGAAGTTGCAAAAGGACACTGGCCGGCTTTGCCAGCCTCCAAAGGCTTCCCATCACCCTGAGAACACAGCACAAAGTTTCCCCAAAACTCACAAGTCTCCTTGTCTGACCCACCGCTGACCGTCCACCTCATTTCCCAGCACCCTAGCCCTCTGTCGTGCACTCTGTGTTCTGTAGGTTCCTCTTCTGGGCTCTTCACTTCTTGTTTCTCCGGGGTTCTTTTCCTGGATAGCCGGCAGGTCACTCAGGCAACCCACTAAGAACGGCTACCATTAATAGGCACTATGCCATTAGCTCTTCACTTCCAAGTCACATGCTGCCTGTGTTAATTGATTTTCTCATCCCATACCCCCACCACGGACTAAATATGTGAAGTGATAACTTGGAGGGAGAAGAATACATTTGGGCTCATTGTTTCAGAGGTTCTGCCCGTGGTTGCTCAGCCTGTGTGCTTAGACAGAGCATCAGGAGGTGGCAGCATGCCGCAAAGGCTCTGCTTCACTTCTTGGTAGGTAGGAAGACAGGTATGGATGAGAAAGAGACAAGATACATCCAAGGACCAACTCAGAGACCAATTCCTTCCAGCTAGCTCCCCCTTCCCAATGTCCCCAGAACCTCCAGACATGAATCTGTGTTTGAACATGACATTGCATATTGAAACCAAACAGGCCCAGTCAGAGAGGTTTTCCGTGTCTCTGGCTAAAGGACGAGTCCACTCTCCGCTTTCTGCTTTCTTTACTCTCCAACCCATTATCTGGCTTTGGGTTTCTTCATGGCTTGTGCTCCCTTCTCACAACGTAGGTTTTCGCTGTTGTGTTTTGCTCCTTGGTGCCCTAAAGAAGCTGCAGGAGGGCAGGGTTTCCTCCTGCTCACAGCTGCATTTCATCTAATAAATACCATCTTGTTGTGGAAGAAAAGAAGGGGTGATGGGGGAGGGAGAAACAGACAAGGCAGGGAGAAAGAAAGCCACGGGAGCCTCGTTCTTCCCATCTCTCCACAGCTGGCGTAGTTCCCTCCAGCACAGACATTTGATGTCTGCTCATCCACGAGGCCAGAAGCTTTCTCATTCCCCGATACCAGCTGTGTGTCATAGCAGGTCCAGATCCTTCTGAGAACCAGATTTCTTTTCCTAGTCCATCAAACCGCGCCACTCCCTGCCTGCTGACACCCACAGTCCGTCGGATGAGCTGAGACCATCCTTTTTTTTTTTTTTTTTTTCGAGACAGTGTTTCTCTGTGGCTTTGGAGCCTGTCCTGGAACTAGCTTTGTAGACCATCCTTGAAAACAGTCCGGAGCAGATTCCAAACCTGCTCCCTATCAACCCAGTGGGAGTTATTTTCCATCTCCTCCCGGTCCCGGGGGCTGCTCCTTTGGGTTCTCTGGCTTCCTAGTCCTGCTTGCTGTCTGGGTTCTGTCAGTAGGAGGAGATGAGAGGTGGGAAGAGAAGGGAGCGGCAATGTTTAGTGCCAGCTTCCTGTCTTCCCAGCACCCACTGACCCCGTGTCCTGTAGATGGTTCTGGCCCCTACAGTCGCCCACAGCACCCTTCTCTGCAGCGCTGGGGCTGCCAAGCCATACATAAGCTTCAACCTCTCTCACACACAAGCTCTGGTCACTCTGGAAATCAATTCTTCTTCTTCGTTACAGTCTGCCTGCCAGGACCTTGTGAGTAGCGAGCCTATTTCCTCTGTACTTGAAAGGTGCTGGTGAGGGGCACGGTACCTGTTTCTCTGAGCGCACACTTGTTTGCTACTCAGCGATACCCATTTGCTTTTTGGGAGGCCTTTTGCAATCTGGCGGGAAATCAGAGAGTTCTTTTAATACAGTTCACTTCCCGTGAAACAAAGACTTCCTGGGGAAGCTTCCACAGATTGACCCACAGTGGAAGTTATGCCAGTGCATACCAGGGTGGCGTTCGGCGAACTTTGGCTGAGTGTTTAGTTTTACTGTTCTCACCTCTTAAAGGAAACGCTGCGCTCGAGTCCTGCGCTGAGCAGGTATGAGAAAGCTCTCTGCATGCCTTTCTTAGGAGATTCGGGATTCCTTGTCTGTGCTCAGAATAGTTCTGCACATTCTTGAAGAAACAAGCCTTTAGTCCAGAAAGCTGGGTGACGGCCGGTGGCAGCGGGCCTGGAAACATGTTATCACACACGCAAGCGAAGAAACCAGCTCATTTGAAACTTGAGCAAGTTAAATAGAAAAATGAAGTGAAGCCTAGCCCAGGAGCCCTCACGGAGGCATTGCAGAGAGGGACTGTAAGAGCAGCTGAGAAAGAAAAAGTAAAAAGAAAAAAAAAAGGGAGGTAAAGATGAGGGGTGGAGTGAAAGAGCTTGGGGGCAAAGCTGAGTTAATGAAGAGATATTTCATTCTTTTCTTCTTGTCCTTTTGCTAGAGATAGGAGCCTATCCCCAAGGATAAATGTCTTTCAAAATAAAACATTCCAGAGAATCTGGGCTATCTAGTCTTCACACTGAAGAATAAGTTCATTCCC
Source organism: Alexandromys fortis (assembly GCF_014885135.2). Lineage (NCBI taxonomy): Eukaryota > Metazoa > Chordata > Mammalia > Rodentia > Cricetidae > Alexandromys > Alexandromys fortis. Next base: position 15,401,679 of record NW_026067896.1, read on the forward strand.
TTCATGGTATAAAAGGAACTCGGTTCTCAGATGAGGAGCGGAGAGAGTGGGAAGGCTGACAGGAAAGGCATGTGTGGTCATTTCACCCATGTGTAGCAGCAGGCCGCTTGTTGGTTCCCTGCTGCCTAGCCCCGAAATAATCACACAGAAACTGTATTATTTACATCACTGCCTGGCCCATTAGCTCTGGCTTCTTATTGGCTAACTCTTACATATTAATTTAACCCATCTCCAGTAATCTGTGTATCGCCACATGACAATGGCTTACTGGCAAAGTTTCGGCATGTCTGACTCTGGCAGCGGCTCCATGGCATCTCTCTGACTCCGCCCTTCTTTCTCCCAGCATTCAGACCCGCTTTCACTGCCTACCTAAGTTCTGACTTGTTATAGGTCCAAAACAGTTTCTTCGTTCATTAATGGTAATCACAGCACACATGGGATGGTGAATCCGTGTGACAAAACCCAGAGGGTGGGAGTTGAGGTCACCAAAAGCAGTCTCTTGTTCCTGGGAGGGACAGTAAGGGCAGGGACCCTACTGACTGTGAGAATCAAGTCTTGACAGGAAGAGTGCCCCACCACATGCTGAAGCACCAACCAGAACTCTCATAGGCAGCTCAAGGGGTCTGTGACTTGAGACAGGGCTGGGATAACAATACTTTTCTTTCAGTCTCCATAAGACTAAGCAGGCTGCCCGTTCTCCCTGTCTTCCGGCCCTCGAGAGTCCTCGGTGCCTTCAGTATAGCATGGGGGACCATCCCTCTTCCAGCAAACTGATGATATTTCCTTTTTAAATAAATATTTCAACTCAGCCTTAAAAACTAAAGATGGTACAAAAGAAGGAGTGTCAGGTAATGCTATGACAGACAAAGGTATTGTGTATGGTTTAAATAGGGATAAACATATCTGCCTCCTCATATACTCAATAACAAGGCATCAGGCTCCTGGCTTCCTGCCTTGGGGAATGTGCAGTACATATGGCTGATCAGCGTCATCCCAGAGCACACCCCGAGCACACCAGAGCCCTTGCTGCTGTCTGCTCTAACACAGGAACCACTGACCAACCTCTTTGCTCCCTCCCATCCCCACCCTTCCTAGCTTCTGTAACTGCCATTCTACCCTCAGCTTCTCAGAGGTTAGGACACTTCATCCTTCTGTGTGGCGGCCTTTCAGCAGCAAACAGAAACTGTGCCATATTGTTTATTCTTGGGTTTTCTCTTAGGAGTAAGTGCAATTTATCATATTTCTTTGTTTGATTTGGTAGATAAGAATCTCAGAGAAAATTCAATAATATTTGGTGTTTTTAGTCATAGCCTCAAAGTGAAATATATTTCACTCATATATACATTCTCACTCCCTGCGTATTGTTAGGCATCATTAATAATTCCTCATGTCCTGGTTTTAATTGGTAAACTGTTTAAAATCAGCATGCAAAGTGGTGTGTGTTTCATCATGGCATCTTCATACATGTATTATTACGCTTGGTTCTCATTCATCCCCTTCCCAGTGGCCTCGCTTCCAGCTCAGTGGTCTCCTTATCTGCTGTTCTATTGCATGTAATACTTTATCCTCTCTATCCCCTCCTATAAGATCTCTTTTCTGGTTCCCCCCTTGTCAGTGAGCTCCCACTAGCTCAGATAAGCTATCATGGTCTTGACCCCTTTGCCTCTCCTCCCTCTCTTCACTCCTCTCTTCACTCCAGGAGCTTGGCCCAGTGGTTAGCTGTGGATCTCTGCATCTGCTTCCATTTGTTTCTGGATGAGGGTTCCAGCTTCTCTGGGATTGTGGACTGTAGGCTGGTTATCCTTTGCTTTATGACTGATATCCACTTATGTGTGAGTACAAACTAAATTTGTTTTTCTGAGCCTGGGTTTGGTTTTGTCCATTTGCTGCAAATTTCAAGATGCCATTTTTTATTTAACCATGAGTAGTACTCCATTGTGTAAATGTACCATGTTTTCTTTGTCCATTCTTTGGTTGAGGGGCATTTAGGTTGTTTCCAGGTTCTACCTATTATGAATAATGCTGCTATGAACACAGTTGAGCAAATGTCTTTGTGGTATGTGTATGCATCTTTGGGTATATGCCCAAGAGTGGTACTGCTGGGTCTCTAGGTAGATTGTTTTTTTTTTTTTCATAACTTAGCATAAGCACTTTTAAATCTTTATTCCAAAACAGTAGTTAAAAAATTTCACCTTGATATTTAAATGTTGTGAACTTTCTAATGCCTTCTGTGCCTACTTACTTGCTCTAAACTAATATATAAAAATCTAATAAGTCTGAAATTCTACAGTGAGGAACACTTCATTGAGTTTCTTTACATATTCTTATACTTCAAAAATGGATGGAAGGCTCCTCAAGCTATACTCCATTCCACTTCTTAGACCTTCTGAGGCCTTCTGTAGTACTAGTATCAATTTTCATTATGTCTGGACTGTAATATTTTGTCCCGTTCCTCTCTTTCTCTATGGTCAATATTTTGACTGGAGTGTGATAGAATATTAAAGCAGTTTAAATGTACATTTCCAGTGTTTTTCCTATTTATTTTTTTTATTTTTGTAAAATTTATTGAATGCAAAGCCCATGCAGAAATTCACTGTACAAATAGCTACCTGGGGTTCTATTCAGAGTAGAGAATAGGGAGGCATGTCCATGAACACGGCTACCATTTTCCTTTGTGATCTTAGGCAAGGGAAGATTTCTCAAAATCCAGGAAGCATTAAGAAGGAAGACAGATACAACTGACTATATCATTTCTCTATTTTTTAAAAAGCCACCTTAAATGAAATCAAATCAGTAAACCATCCATTGAGAGAAGATATTTGTAACACTTATAATAAGAAAAGAACCTGTTTCTGGAACAATTCATTGCAAATGAACTAGAAAAAGACAGAGCAACATTTTAAAAAGTGGACATATTACAAAATAAATTTCTGGTGAGGGAAACTTCATAGGGCAGTGAAGTTATAGAAAGATGGCCAGCCTTATTGAGAGTTAGGGAACTATAACTAAAAGAGTGATTTCAAACACAACAGATAGGCACATGCTTTAAAAGTTCTAGCAAAGAATATTGTGGGGGAACTCTGTCGCACTCATGGTGCCTGTTGTCTGTGTGAATAGAACACCCTGAACAGCAGCTGGCAGTGTCAAGAGAACACAGTAGTGCTCAGCTTGTGGCAGAAGCTTCCCCTAGATGTTTATACATACCTGCATATGCATACATAATTTATATGTAAAAACGCACAAACATTTGTGTGTGTGTGTGTCTGTCTGTCTGTCTGTCTGTCTGTCTGTCTATCTATCTATCTATCTATCTATCTTCCCTTACTTTTCCTAGAGAGGATACATATTTAAGAGAACTTCAGATAACAGTGCTTATAACACCAAAAACCTTGAAAACACGTGACCATTGTTTATCTGTGCTGCTATAGAGCACTCAGACTGAGTAATATATGAATAAAAGACAAATTTCTCACAGTTCTGAAGGCTTGGAAGCACAAGATGATGCACCCACCTTTGCAAAGCATCTTTTCTTCCATTATTTACTCAGTGATAAGAACTGGACAGACTAGAAGGTGAGAAGTGATGTGTGATTTAGTACTTTATGCTATGAATATATTTTATTACCATTGACTAATAAAGAAGCTGTTTGGTCTGTGGTAGGGCAGAATATAGACAGGGCAGGAATTCTAAGGAGGAAAAAAGACACCATGTAGCTGCCAAAGGAGAAGGATGCTGGAATCTTACCAGTAGACCACAGATTAATAGAAGTGGACTAACTTAAGATATAAGAGCTAGCTAGAAAGATACATAAACCATTGGCCAAACAGTGTTGTAATTTGGACAGTCTCTGTGTGATTATTAAGATCTGGGTTGCCAGGAAATCAAAGAGCAGTCTCCATTTACAAAATGACACCAATGTGGGCCAGCTATATCCACATAAACCCTGGGAGTGCTTGGGAAGGAATTTTAGATGCTAGATGCAAAAGAATAGAGTTAAGCATGGTTTCTTGGTAACAACATTTTTTTCAGATAGGTTGTTTACTGGCGGTGAGCAGAGGCATGTCTCCTTTAAGGGAAGCTTCCTGACTCAGCATTAGGAACAAAAACTACATGGCTTCTTTAAGAGATAGCTTCCTGGTTCATGATGGCAGCACCAACTCGGGCTATTTTAGGAGGTTCTGCACTTAAATAGGGTTTGTGAGCTGTGTGATACTAATTGCTTTATGGTGACATAGACCCACTGTGTCCCTGGAGCTGAAGAAGTGAGCATGACTAGCAGAGGTGGTGAGCATACCTCCCCCATGGATGGGAGGAGCCAACAGGCAGGGCTTTGGAGTTGGTCTTAGCCACACTTGTTTAGCATTAAATAAAAAGGCACTCTTGATCAGAAAATGATTACAGATAGGCAATAAAGACAGATTCAGACAAAAATAAACTTCGGAATGGATCACAGTATGTATTAAACTGTATGTAGGCTTGGGAGAGAGGAAAAAGAGTATGATGGAGGATTTCCCTCTGTATGCTGTGAATATCATTGGTTAATAAAGAAACTACTTTGGGCCTATAGTAGAGCTATAGGGGAACAGATCTAGGTGGGAAAAACTAAATCAAATGCTGGGAGAAAAGAGGAAGATTTAGAGAGAAGCCATAGTGCCTTCAATGTGACAAGTCAAGCCATTTGGGCAAGTAACTGCTCTTGCCTGGGCTGCTTTATGGCATGCTGTATGAATTGGACATGCAGAACCCACAAGAAAATGACTGCTGAACTTTTCAAAAAGAAGGTGAGACAGTTCTCCAGGGATGCTGTTTCATGAAAGAATTTGCCAGACATATCCCAGAACCCAGAAGAAAGAGCCAGACAAACTGCCAATATAGGTGAAACAAACTTTCAAATTTCCTCCTTCACTGAAAAGTCTGCTGAATACTATGGGCCTGTAGGATAAATATGGATGTCCCAATGTTACAGAAGAACTTTCGGTGACTTTCCAGGCCACAAGATGTTTCTGTCAATTCTAGTGTTTTGGAAGTTGCTTACAATTCATTTCCTGTTTACTTAGATAATATATATATCCTTCTGGGGTCTTTGGTGGAGTTGAAGACAAATGGTTATAGTTATAGTTTTTCTTAGTTATGATAAAAGATAAATTAGATATGAAACTTTATTCATAAACAGATATTGTAACTGTAATTCCTGTTTGATACCTGTTTTGTTATATGTAATTTTACTATGTTAAAGTGTAGTGGCTTAAATGAACTCAGACAGAAATTGTAATAATATATACAGCTTTAATTGGGAAATAGACTTACAGAACCAGAAGTTCCAGTGGAGAACAGGAAAGCAGAAGGGAAGATGGGGAGCACGCCTACAATCTTTATAAGTGAAAAATATCCTCAGGGGACCCTGCCCTACAAGCAAGTTGATTGGCTGGGTCCCCCTACATTAAAGTTAAAAACTTCCATTTTATTTAGACAGAAAAGGGGAGATGATGTGGGATTCCCCTCTGTATGCAATAAAACATACTCATGTTTTATAACCATTGGTTAATAAAGTAGCTGCTTTGGCCTATGGCAGGGCAGACTATAGCAAGGCTGGAATTCCAAGCAGAGATAAAGGAGGAAAGAAGGCAGAGTCAGGCCGATGTCATGTAGCTGCCAAAGGAGAAGGATGCTGGAACCTTACCGGTAGACCATAGTCTCATGATGATACACAGATTAATGGAAATAGGTAAATTTAAGATATAAGAGATAGCTAGAAAGACACCTAAGCTATTGGTCAAACAGTGCTATAATTCATATAGTTTCTGTGTGAATGATTATTCAGGTCTGGGCAGCCAGGCAATGAAGGAGTAGTCTCCTTTTACAGAGAGGGAACTGAATTGGTTTTATAGCAAAGCAAATCTTACAATAATGATCCTATCCCTGTGATGGCGACATTAATCCACTTAAGGCAGAGCCTTCATAATCTTACTCTTCTCTTCAAAGACCCAGCTCACAGCACTGTTTTCCTGGCTGGCCATTGGGTTTCTAGCACAACACTATAAGTTGCAATTTTGCCATGGTTTATGCATTCGGTTATACAGTGAGATGTTAGATGCACGTAAACAATGTGACTGGATGCTGGGAAACAGAACAGAAAGAACAAACTGCAAAATGAAAGGGGTACACAGGGTTCAGATGACACCATACCTGTATGTTATCTGCCTGCTCCTCATAGGGCTAAAGTGTAGAAACCAGACAGAAAGCATTTCAGGGTAGTGCTTCCCATGGGAAAGAGCAGAGAAGAGATGTATGGTCACAGGGGTGTGAGACATTGTTATCCCATTCACTCTGCAAAGATTTGAATTAAGGATAAAAACCTGTTTATATCTATTAAGTTTAGATGGTAGATAAATTGATTTCTGTCCTGCTGTGTACCTTTAAAATTTTATAATAAAACCCACACATTTCCATATAAACTATTTTCAAATGAAATTAAATTATATCTATAATATATGGCACAATTTCTCTCTACTATCAACATTATCTTATTTTTTTTTCTTATCCAGGGTCTCAAGTATCCCAGGGTGCCTTCAAACTTCCTATGTATTGGAGAATGACCTTGAACTTCTGACCCTCCTGCCCCTACCTGTCAAATGCTGGGATGACAAGAATAAGGTACCACACTGATTTCTTCAGTGCCAGTGTCAACCCAGAGCTTTGTGAATTCTGGGGAAACATTCTGGCAACTGAGCTACATCCCTGGCTCTTTATGTAATTCTTAATTTTTCTTCCTTATTATAAAGGGCTTGCAAAATGTGTCTAACCAGGACCCTGAGAAGACATATATTTAAAATGAGATGACACATGTTAACGAACCCATCATGGGGTCACACATAAGATAAACATGTATGTTTCTACTTACGTCATGCTACCTGGAGGCTTTCATGAGCAGGTATGCATGTATGAAGGTTAGCTAGGTAGCTGGTAGTTCTGCATGTTCCTAGTTAACAACACACAGACTCTCATCTCTGCAACCCTCATCTCTGCAGCTGAGTAGCTAGTCCAGGATAGCACTCTCTGCTGTGAGTAGCATAAGATTGAAATAAAGGTACTGGTTTTGTCTGGAGGAGCATCTCCTCCCAACCTCCTCCAGGCATCAGTGTAGTTCGGTTGCCGGCAAATACATATATACACAATCTCACATACATTCATGTATTCAAATATGTATTCACATATATATGAAAATGAAAATAAAAAAGATTAAAAATATAAAAGCTGGCTGGCACATGCCTTTAATCCCAGCACTCAGGAGGCAAAGGCAGGTGAATCTCTGTGAGTTCAAGGTCAGCCTGGTCTACAGAGTGAGTCACAGGACAGCCAAGGCTACACAGAGAAACCCTGTCTTGAAAAACCAAAAATAAAATAAAATAAGAAACCCTGACACAACATCATGAAGAAAAGAACCTCCAAAGTGGGCTTTAATTTTAAGTGGGATTCTCTGTTAAGATCCGCAAAGGAATAGATACTGCAACAAATCCCTGTAAGGACAAATAACTGTGGATGTCTGTAGTGTCTCCCAGGCACCAGGAACCACTGCAAAGTCTCTAAGGTAGAAGTGTGTCTAGTGTCATTGAGAGAGCAAGAGGACCAGGGCCCTGCAGTGGGACTAATAGGGAACATGGTGGGAGAGGATTCAGTGAGTGATGGGAGAGTTGAGTTACATGGGACCTCAGCTTTTACCCTGGGTCACAGAAGTTTGAGAATCTGGTGTTTATGCACCTTGGTGTGGTTGTTGTGCTGAGGTCCATGGAGAAAAAGAGTGGCCAGCAATCCTGGCAAGGTCTGACCCAGGGAAAGGGTATTGGAGAGCATGCAGTCCGGCTCAGCTTTTGCTGATAAGTTGTTTGAATCAAGTACAAGAGACATTTGGGGTCCTGTTAACTGAAATAGGGAACAAGAATTTAACAGGTTAGGTAGAGACAGAATTAGTGGCGGGAAAAGCAAGAATTCATTTTGGCCTTATTGAGTGAAATCAATCTCTACCTGATGTCACATTGAAGTGGAGATGTAGGCTTTCCATCATCTGTGAGTCTGGGGTTCAAGGCAGAGTTCTGGACTGGAGATCCGCTTCTTGAAGCTGTCAATATGAGATTAAAGCTGTGGGATGAATGAGGTAGCCACAGGAGAGAGTGAAAATAAAACCAGCATCCTTATTGTGCTCCAACTTTGTAGGAAAAGAAGGACCAAACACAGGACAGAGTAGTGTCCTGTGAGCTGGTGTTGAAGTCAAAACAGAATGACTGAGCTCCATCCTGTGGGGTTCAGTGGTGCTCTTGATGAGAGCGCCCTTTTGATGATGTAGGGGGGGGGAAACATGGTCAGAGTGGATTTAAGATCTTGGGGATGGGCAGGAGATGGAGGCTCTGAGCTCAATTCTGAGTACTTGGAGGGACAGCAGGGAAATTGGTGACAGTCCTGGGGGACATTGAGATGTTGTCATTATTAATAAAGAGAGAAGAAACAGCATGCCACACTGGCTACGGGGAGTGGACTAGCAAAAGAGAAAAGTTCTAAATGTGTGAGCCAGAGGGAGGTCAGGATTTCTGAAGAATAACTTTCAGTACAATTGGGGGAAATGAAGCCAGTGCAAGTGTAGAAGTCTCAGGACTAAAAGTGCCACCCATCAGTGAGGGCATGGGAAGGGAACTCGTGAGTAGCTCTGTCATTTCCTGCTCAACTAGAAGGCATTTCTCTCCTTGGTCACTGCACTGACTGGAACTTAGTATGCAGAGGGCTAGATTCTTACTTGACCCCATCATAGCTATTGCTCATACTAAGGCTTCTAATCTCCATACATGCACACATGCATGCACATAAGGCGCTCATGCACGCAGGCTTCTTATTCACACACACACACAGACACACGCACGCACGCACGCGCGCGCGCGCACACACACACACACACACACACACACACCCATGAAAAGTTCACTCAGCGTGTTGGAAGAGTGACGCTCCAAGAAAAGATAGAGAGGCGATATCCTTACGGATTCAGGCCTGGGTTATTTAAAATAAGCACACAACTGAAATCCCACCAGTAAAACAGACGTGTAGGCAGGGAGAGAAGAGAAAAACTCAGGCCAGCTATTTGCACTGGGGTCTTACTGCGTGTAAAGACAGGTGAAATCGTTTTATTTATGAAGGAATGTCTTTTGGATGTTCCAATAGAGCACCTTTTTTTTTTCTTTAAAAAAAAATCCAGACCTGTATGCAACCTGCCAATGATTATGTAACTTCTACACAACATACTAGCCTCGTTCAAACCCGCTTTCTTTGACGGAAAGAACCCCTGCTCCATGGCTACAGATTATTCCCAGACCAGCCTCCCCCGCCCCCTCCCCCGCAAGGTTCTGTTCCTAGGGGCCTAGGAAGGAAACCTGCACCTCAGCTCTCTGTCTGCACATCTACGTGAACAGAACAGGAGACACACATATTGCGACCACGTCCAGCCAGTGAACTCTCTCCACATAACAAAGAGGGTGCGTTCTGTCTAAACAACACTTTTTTTTTTTTTAAAAAGGAGGTTTATTTATTTAGTGTGCGCGCACACACTTTTGTGCTTATTTGTTCCATGTGTGGGGAGGAGGTGACTGTAGAAGCCAGAAGAGGCTCTTATACCCTTTTGGGGGGCTGGAGCTACAGGTGGTTGGGAGCCATCAGACCTGGAGGCTTGGAACTTGCAAGAGCAGCAAGTGCTTTGAAGGGCTGAGCCATCTCGCTAGCCCCTAAATCATGCTTTTCTATGAAATAGAATTTATTACTAACTTTTGTGAAGTAGAATGATATCAAAGCTTCACACAATGCGGAGTCAAGGCAAATGACGTCAGAGTCCTCAGATGGTGGATTGCACAGGAAGCATCACTCTGACTCATGCATCCAGGCTATGTTACTTGATCACATGATAGGCATTTATAACGCCCCCGAAATTACATTATACAGAAAATGGGTGGATAATAGGTGCTAGACTATTTTGTTTTCTTTTTGAGACACCTCAAGGACAGGGAAACTAAGGGGGTAAAGGAGGGGAATAATTGAAGCCTGTCACTGACGAAACAGCTGGTGGCGAAGCAGACTGGGGTGAATCCACCTCACACCCAGCAGGTCTTGGAGCAAGAGATATAAATAATGCACCTTACCCATCTTCCTGCTGGTGGTTGAAGGCAGAGATTCTCAGCCCTTGAGTCATGCTGCATAGATAGACTTCGCGTATCTTTTCTGCTTGTGCCATGGCTGGGGACACTTCTGTACTGCCACACTAGCTGATGACATACTCAGCAGACAATGGAGCTCTGAGCGCCATCCTGGGCAGAGCCTCTCCTTTCCCCACTCCTCTGGGTTGGATGTGGCTCCCATCCTCCCAGGTCTCCATTCCACACAGCCCCTTGACCAGAAACCACAGCATAAGGCTCAGGGTGACCTCCTTCTGGATTTAGACAGCAGCGTTCTCTGTCTTGAGCAAAGGGAGCCAAGGGAGCCGTAGCTCACGGGAGGACCCTGACTTACATTTCCTTGGAGGGAAAACCAGAGCTATGGTTTAGCGGCGTGGAGAGAGGAAATCTCCTTCTAGAAGTGTACAGGACTGACGTGAAATTGCAATCACTTTGCTACCACGAGTGACAGCTGTAGATTTAGTCAGCAGAGAGGGCAGTATCACAGAGCGAGTGACTGCACCTGCGCATACCCAGCAGCTGCTCACGCATGCGCGCATCTTCAGCCATGTGGCTTTGAGTTAAGGGAATACACTCCATTTTTAAAGTTAGCTTAATGATACGAGCTTACTGCCAACACTGACTTGTATAAATACACTTTCAGTGTTGTGACTAAGGACCTCTGCAGTGGAATATTCTAGAACTGAGCTACACCCCAAGGATTAAATGTGTAGCTCAAATTTGTGACTCTTCTACCTCCTCATCTTCAGCAAATCCTACCGGCATGTGCAACTGACAGGCTAAAGGCCTCTGGTTGAGAAGAGGGTCAAGTTTCTCTAGTTTTGCAAATGGTTTAACGAATACTAGGAACTAATGGAGGGTATTTAGAAGGAGGCCCTTGGCTTGGGGTATGGCAATACTTGTGGGGTGGCTCCAAAGAGACAAAGGACAGGAAAGGCAAACTTCAAATAAGCTCTCAGTTATTAGAGCGGGCTTCTAACCATAAAAATATCGATTCAGAGACAGTACAAGAGTGTCTTGTTAGGCCAAGAGGCCTCTGTGAACGTTGGGTGAGAAAAAAACGCTAACCTTCCAAGCTCATCTGACCGCGCTGAAGTCTAACAGTGAGACTGGAGCTGGGCTATAGTGCAGGTGAATGCAATTAGCCTTCAATCATTAACAGAAAAGCAAGTGTTCCAGGCATACATACAGCTAATTATTTTGTGTGACTGTAGGATATTTAGTTCGCGCGCGCGCGCGTGTGTGTGTGTGTGTGTGTGTGTGTGTGTGTGTGTGATTGTGCGCGCGCATGTACATGTGCGGTCTATGCATGTGTATAGAGTTATTTATCTGTATCTGTGGAGGCCAGGGGATGTCCAAGGTCTTCTTTTGCTTTCCACATTGCTCTCAACACAGGGTCCCTCACTCAACTTGAAGCTCACTGATTTCTCTAGGCTGGCTGACCAGTGAACTTCTGGGATCGACCTTCCTCCCCATGCTGGGCTTACGGGCAATCTTAGCCATATCCAGCTTTTACACAGGGCTGGGGATTCAAACTCAGGTTTGAATGGCAAGTGCTTTTATCTATTCACCCGTCTCCCCAGCTCAAGATTACCTGAAGCAGCTTGTCAGAGGGCCCTGTGGCAAAGGCTGCACGTGCCTATCGGTCTCTGACGCTTCCCTCTGGAACCACTATGTCCCTGAGAGCAACATCTGTGTCTTTCTTAAGTTCCTTTCCCTCCTCCCACCCACCCCATCCCTCTCTCACTTTTCCTACCTTTCACTCCGTATGTGATTCTGACTTTTACATACAGTTTTCCTAGTAGACCGACATTGTTAGTGTTGTTGGCTTTAGTTATCACCGATGAAAATGCAGCCCGAGAAGTTCTGGGAAACTCCTCAAATACAACTAAGTTCATGGAAATTTAAATATATATGTATATGTATATATATATATATTTCCTGAAAATGGTGTGAGCCAGCGCAGGAATGATAAAACACATTCTGTGAGTACTCGGTGCACATGTAGGCAGAGAAAAGACAAAACTATTCTCTTGTTCTCCAGCTGTTCAAATAATGATCCCCAGATCCCTTTCCAGGGGCTCCTTTGCATAGGGAAGACGGTCCAGCAGGATGAATGGGCGGGACTCCTGCCTGCTGTGTGGGAGAGTGAGGAAGAAGACAGTGTAGTGCAATGTCTCTGAGAGCCCAGAGACAAAGCCTGCCATGGAGTTAAGATGGACACAAACCAGAAATGCTTCGGATTCTTGTTTTTCCCAAACACAGCTTTTGTTAGTAGCTAAACCAGCTGTAGGAACAGAGGAGGGCGAAGTGTGTTTGCAAAACCCCAAGTGATGCCATTTCTGTCTCCAGGTCCTGTTTTCCATCTTTCTGATCTTAGACTAGAAATGGGCAGTCAGACACAGTGTACATACATAACAGGTATGTGGGTGGTGGGTGGTTAAACCTTACGAATCAAGAAACACTCTGGTTCCTTTCCTAGGGTAAGACAGGCCTGGGAACCTCCTGGATGCTGCCCTCCTTGAATGAACCATTCAGTTCATCTTTCCTTCTCTCCCCTTCCTCCTATTGTCACTCAAGAGATGTCCAACAAGCACCACGACACACAGTAGGTAGTGGGAAGGCAAAGGTGACTGACAAGGTGGCCGTCGAGTGGAGGAGTCAGAACTGGCACATGGACAGGTGACTGTCAAGGGAACTCAGGTCCTGAGGGCAGGAAGCCAGCTGCATCTTCTTTGATGAGCTTGGACTGGCTTCCAGTTACAGTGAGGTAGTAGCTCATGCCAAATATCCCATCACAGCCAGGAACCAGAGTTCTGCCACTCAGAGATGTCTCATCCCAGGATCTCCATCTCAGAGGTCACGCTCGTGATGTGGTTGGAGAACCTGGGGTGGCACCGTTTCTATGATTCCTTTTATATCCTGTTCGGGAGGAAATTACCCCCCCCTTTTTTTTTGAAAAGACTGGTAAATGATCAGATTTTTTTTTCTAAATTAAAAGTTGACATAAAAATACAATTCTTAAAAGCTTAGCCCTTCAGTCATTCTAGTTCTAGTAATTGTCTTTTATATATCAAGAACATATAATAAACAAATGTGTAAAAGTAAGCCCATTGTAACATCATTTGTGGTAGTAAAGACTTATAAATTATGTAAGCATCTAATTACAGAAGGATGTCTGAGTAAATTATAGTCTGTGATGAATACTTTGCAGCAATTAAATGGGTAATACAGAGATTTATAAACTTAGTTGTTGAGAAAAAAGAATGTTACAAGTGATTTATGGAGTCTGCTATCAACATCGATCATGATTGAAAAATTAAACACATATAACTGCCTATCTCAATATGTATGAAAAACCGGTGCTATACTTCCCTCTCTGTGGATGTGATAAAACACCCTGATCAGAAGCCACTTAAGGTCAGTAGGGCCCATTTCAGCTTATAGCGTACAGTCTGTCATTGAGGGAAGCCAGAACAGGACCTCAAGCAAGAACCTGAAGCAGAAACCATGGAGGAGTGCTGCTTGGTGGCCTACAGATTGGCTCATGTTTACCTGGCTTACATGTGTGGCCCAGGACCACCTGTCTCAGGAATGGGCAGGTACGATTTCTTCTGACTTACCAGGACAGTTTCACTTCATAGACTTTCCAATTTGCCCACCACAGGAAGACTCTATGGGATACACAGGCACCATTTGTGGGTTGCACAAGGCCCACCCAGATGCCTTTTGGTCCTTCTCAGAGGGACAGACTGACAGGCAGGAGTGTAGGCCTGCTAAGCTTCTTGGAGCGAACACTCGTGAGTACTGTCTGGTAGATCTGGCTCCTGTCTCTTAGCTAGGACAGTTATCACAATGAACAAAAATGCTTCCTGTATGGAGATTTTCACAGAGCTGCCTGCCAGGCTAACCTACGAGTGTCAAAAGAAAGGCTGTCCAGCTAGAAGCCGGACTCTAGAACCTGAGCCCTGAACCTCTAAGGCAGTGATTCTCAACATGTGGGCCACGATCCCTTCGGGGGTTGAACAACTCTTTTATAGCAGTCACGGATATACTACATATCGGATATATTTACATTATGATTCATAACAGTAGCAAAAGTACAGTTATGAAGTGGCAACAAAAATAATTTTATGTTGGGGGTCATCACAACATGAGGAAGGGTACTGAAGGATCACAGCATTAGGAAGGTTGAGAACCACTGCTCTAAGGTACTAGACAATTCGATGAACCCTGTCCTAGTGCACCAAAGAGGGGACCATGGTGGCTCAGCCTATCTGCTGCCTTGCTTTCCTCACTGATGAAAATGCGAAGAGACGTCCCAAAACAAGTTGTGAGAAGTAAATGCACCGGTCTCCTTACACCCTTTACTTTGATGTTTGAGGTCTTAACCCTTCTGGTTAACTGAGGTCTGAAAATATTAAAGATGAAATTCCAGAAATAAACATTTGTAAGCTTTAAATTGTAAACGACTTGGATAAATGTGCCCCCCCCCCCAAAAAAAAATATCCTGGGTGGAGCATCGAGTCCTGCCCCCTACAGGAAATTGACTGTTCCTTTGCCTCGTGTATCCACACACTGCATAGGTTACCCTCCTCCCAGTCAGCGTGCGTCTGGAGTCTCAGCTCTTCTGTTCTGTGTGGTATGGCTGTGCTTGTGCTGAAGTAAACCCCTTTACCCCTTCATCAAAGCTCAAGACATGGAGACACCAGGGCATGAAATACAGAAGGACAGGTCAACTCGAACCCACTAGAACAGTGTTATGCATGTGGAAAAATTACACCGTATACAGAGTTCAGTACTTTTAGTACTGAACCTATGGGGGATCTTAAAATCTATTCCCATGGTTAAGAGGCAAAGGACACTCTACATAGTAATGTTCATGGTATTCTGTGTTACTGTCCCTGGAGTCTTCTGGATCCCCATGGTGCACCAACAGGCATGCATTATTGCCACCCCACAGTGAAGGAACATAGGCTCAGGAATGTTGGGGGACTAGATGAGAGAAAATGACAGATCTAGGGCTCTCCATCCTGGGGTGATGGTTAGACCCTAAACACCAGTGAGACAGCGGACCACCCCTGGATGGAGGGCAGAAGCCTGGCAATTAGCAGCCGGTGAGAGAGACATAAATGGAAATGAGAGTATCCCTTTATTTTAACCCAGGGGTGAACTATATTAGTGGTTTCTCGGGCTGCCAACGAGCTCTCAGCGTGCCTTTTCCAGGGCTCCCAAATCAAAAGCTTTACTGCCCCACCGAGGTTTCTCTTCTTTGCCACACCCCCAGGGACAGGCATGCTCTCTTTCCGGTTGGTCTTTTCCACAGAGGTGAGGCCAGCTGGGCTGTGGAGTTGTACCCGGAAAGGCTCACAAGTGGGAAGAATGGGACCCAATCCCACATCGGCAGAACTGGACGGCAGGCCCTTTGAGTCTGTTCTGCTGGGCAAAAAATAAAATAATAAAAAAAATAAAAAATAAAATAAAAAATTATTCCCCAGTCCCCCACGTGACAGGAAACTGCCTCTCTGAATAAGTCAGTGCTCAGCCTGCAGCTGTGTGGACACTCGGGGTATGAGCCAAGAGGAAGTTCTGTCAGGCAGACCAACAAGGGGAGAAAAAGACAGGAAAAAAGGCTAGACATTTTAGGACATTTTGGAATTTTATAAATGATGATGACATGTGGTCTCTGGTCTGGGTTTACACAAGTCCATCAGAATTTCTAGATAAGCTCTTTGTTGTAAGGCAGCCGCTGTTAGTTCTATAATGTCATTTATCAAGTGCCTAAATGATGTATGTTCAGGGTGTCCTGTATGACGGGGAACATGGCATCCCGCCCCCTCCCCCCAATTCTCCCTTAGGAAGCTCATGTTCTCAAAAGGAATGAGATATGAAACAATTCTTTAGAATAATAATTGTGTGATTTGTGAAAAGAAAAGTCAAAGTGGAAAAATCTGATCTAATCCGGTGGGCTGATAAAAATCTTTCTGGCAAAAGCAATATTTAAGCTGAGGACTGAAATCTACAAGGAAGATTGGTCGGGCACAGTGAGAAGGGCTAGAAGCAGAGACATTGGTATTTATTTACCTGTGTGCCATCCACTCATGCTCAACAAGTCTTTATGGATTAGCTCCTATTGTTGGGCAGCGTTCCTGAAGCCCTCATGAGTGTATAAGACAATGCCTCTGCTTTCACTGTTAAATTCATAGTTCTTAGCATTTGCTTTGGGAGGCCTGTGTGGCCAGCTGGTTCTCACACTCCTGGAATTAAAAACATTTCATTTTGGTCAGAGTCAGGAAAAGCCTTAGTGGCTAGTTTGTCTTCACTGTGGACAGCACCATGCGTGGCAGCTGGTGTGGAAGGAGTCTTTTCCAGCTGGCTTCTTTTCTCACAGGCTGGGGCAGGGTCCGTGGATGCTGGTTGGAGGCTCTTTTGCTCCTGTAGAGAGCGGCCATTCCAGGAAGCTGTTCAGAAGCTTGGAGGGTTTTGTGACCTAGCCTCAGAAGTTTCTAAATGTGACTGGTGTTACCATTTCTTGGTCAAACAAAACCGCTGTGGGCCAAGGCAGATTCAAAACACATGGCAAAGTTGAATCTTTACAACAGAGATTGTATGGAATACAAAGAGTAAATCCTTCACTGTCTAGCTTTTCGCTGAAAATGTTTGCTACCAGGTGCTCTATAGATCCTCTAATTAAACACTTATGCTAAATATTAGACTGGAACTGTACACTAAGCCATTTAATCCCCGTGACAGCCAGTGGACAAGATATTAACCTATTTTTATAAATGGAACATGGAGATTCATGGTACAGAAACAATTCTGAAATCATATTATTAATTGGCTTGTAGAAATGAGACTTGATTCATGTTGTTGACATTAAAGACCTGGCATTTAAGGACTTTTGTGGTAGATTTTTTTAAGGATAGTAGCCATTTAAGCAAGTTACTACAATAATGACAAATGTTTTAGGCAAGGTGCCCAAGTGACCAACTGGAGAGAGCCAGGTCCTTTCAGGCCAGGGTGAGGTGTTCCTTTTCCGGTGAAAAACAGGAAAAGATTATGGGATAGGACAACAGAGGAGGTGGGGCCAGGGTAAACTGCTTGGGGCTCATGCCCATTGGCTCATAGTCTGGGAACCTGGTGTGTCTCTTGGAAAAAAATTCTCTCAGGCTCCTTGTATTGGTGCTGCATCCAGGTGAGGACTAGAAAAAAAAGTGGGAGTTGATAACAGGGATTCAAAGATGGAGGCAGGTGAGAGGTGCCTAACGGGAACAGTGGGAGCCAGATTTCCAGAACTTTTGAACATGCTAGGTCATTAAACAAGGAAACTCGAAGCTATGGCTAGAGTTAAGATTAAGAATAAGATGACTTTGAAATGAGGACAGAAAACCTAGATTATCCAATAGAGCCAATGAAAGCACAAAGGCCCATCAAAGTAGAAAAAGCAAAAAAAAAAAAAAAAAAAGAGCTCAAAAGAGATAGGAAGATGTGGAATAGTTCACTTTGAAGATGAAGTAAGGGCCTTTGAGTCAAGGAAAGCAGGAATCCTCTGGAAGCTGAAAAGGACCATGCGTTAGATTCTCCCCTGGAGCTTCCATTAGAAACACGGTCTTACCAACACCCTGATTCTTCACCCAGGGACATACATCTCAGACTTTGGACCTTTAGAATGCCAAGACAAACTGTGTTTAGTCACTGTGGTCATGCTAATTTGTTACAGCAGCCAAAGAAAACTATGGTAGGAGGCCAGCTTGCTGGGTACCATGTCGTATGGCAGTCCCACCTATTCAGGGGTG
This sequence comes from Alexandromys fortis, assembly GCF_014885135.2. Lineage (NCBI taxonomy): Eukaryota > Metazoa > Chordata > Mammalia > Rodentia > Cricetidae > Alexandromys > Alexandromys fortis. Next base: position 15,419,683 of record NW_026067896.1, read on the forward strand.
CTGAGGCAGGAGAGCCTGGATCTAATTAGGATAGACATCTTTTATGAGAGAATATCATTACTTAACTAAAGACAGTGGTATGGAGGGAGCATATTAGGTCCATTAATAATTATTGCTGCTCATGCTAATGATGCCATCTGTCCCTGTTACTGTGGCTGAGCATTTCCTATGAGCCAGGCTCTCTGCAGATCTCATGATGCCCATATGAAGATTTTGTTCCCATTTTTCTCGATAAAGCAAAATTCTAAGAGCTTACAGCTACACCATTAGTGGGCATATACCCACAGGATGTTCCATCATACCACAAGGACATTTGCTCAGCTATATTCATTTTGACTGTATTCATAATAGCCAGGAACTGGAAACAACCTAAAGATCAAGACTGGATAAAGAAAATGTGGTACATTTACACAATGGAGTATTACTCAACGGTCAAAAAGATAACATCATGAATCTGGCAGGCAAATGGATAGAACTAGAAAGACAAACATGGTATGTACTTCCTTATAAGTGGATATTGGCTGTAAAGTAAAGGACAATCCTTCTACAGCCTACAGATCCAGATAGTCTAAGTAATAAGGAGTCTCAAGATGGGGGTGGGCAGTGCATGATTTTCCTAAGGAAGGGGAAATAGGACAGATTTCACTGGTGGAGTGGAGGTCGGTAGGGATGGTACAGAAGGGATCAGATGCAGAGAGGATGAAGGGAGAATACTGAAAGAGACAACTGGGATTTGGGAGCATCTCAGAGATGAACTAGAAACCAAGTACAATGGAAATTCCCAGGAATCTACGAAGGTGACCCTAGCTAAGACTCCTACTAATGTGGATACAGAGCCATCTCCTGTGACCAGGCAAGAGTTCTAGGGGAAGGACTGGGACTCCAACTCAGGCACAAAGCCTTTGACCTACAATTTGCCCTGCCTGCAAGATGTGCTGGGTAAAGGTGACACAGAAATTGTGCGAGTGGTCAACCAATGGCCGGTCTAGTTTGAGAACGGTGAGAGGGACCCCAACCCTGACACTGCCTGGAGGTCAGGAATCAGAGGCCAGAGCGCCCAGAGAGCGAGGATACAGCTGAACGTGACTACAGGGGAACAAGTCACTGAAATGAAGCCTAATGATACTCTGCTAGACTCATAGACAGCAGCCTAGCACAATAGTTATCAGAGAGACTTCCTCCAGCAAACAGATGGAGACATACGCAGAGACCCACAGCAAACGTTAGGCAGAGCTCAGGGAATCCTACAGAAGGATGGGAAAAGAATTGCTTAAGCTGGAGGGGTCGAGGATACCATAAGAAAACCCAGAGAATAAACTAACCTGGGTTCAAAGGGGCTCACAGAGATGAAGTCAACAATAGGGGAGGCTGCATGGGATTGTTCTAGGCCCTCTGCACATATGTTATGGTTGTGTAGCTTAGTGTGGGACACCTAACAGTGGAAATGGAGGCTCTCTCTGACTTTTTGCCTACCTTTGGGACTCCTTTTCTCCTTGTGGGGTACCTTGTCCAGCCTTAACACGGGGGAAGGTACATGGTCTTATTGCAACTTGATATGCCGTGTTAGGTTGATATCCCTGAAAGGCCTGCCCTTTTCTTAAAGGAAATGAAAGAGGAGAGGATGGGGGGTGGGGTGGGAGTGAGGGACTGGCTGGTGAACAGAAAGGGGAAACTGCAATGGAGATAAAATATATGAGAGAAGAATAAATGAAAATAATTTAAAAACAGAAAAAAGATATTTATGTAAGGGTTCAGAGGTTAGAATTAAGATTTTATTTTATTTTATTTGGGGACATGGTGATATTAAGTACAAATAGCTATCAAAAAATTTGGGGGAGAAGAAAGTAAAGTGGAGGTAGGAAGGGTATCCATTCTTGTTGTTAAACACTTTCCTAGACCAGTGACTCTTACCTTCCTAATGCTCTGAAACCTTAGTACACTTCTTCCTGTTGTGGTGACTCGAACCATAAAATCATTTTTGTTGCTACTTCACAAGTGCAATTTTGCTACTGTTATGAATTATAATATAAATATCTGTGCTTTCTGATGATCTTAGGTGACCCCTGTGAAAGGGTCATTTGACCTCAGAGGGGTCACAACCCACAGGTTGAGAACAGCTGACCTAGAACAACATTTGGCACCTAGTAAGCACTCCCTACACAACCTTTCTCCTGAATGAAGGTATGGATGGACGGATGGATGTGGAAACCTAGATTGGAATCAAACCTTCAGGGCTGAATGCGCCTTAGGAAGCGACATGGAGTACTTTGAGAGAGAAGAGCAGAGACTGAGCTGAGCAGAAGAATGTGATCTTCTGAGTGATTGAGAAACTGCTTTGGGAAGGCGGGGCCGTCTGGGATGAGCAGACTTTGAAGAAGCACAGGCCATGGGCTTGCAAACCAGCAGTTTGCATTTAACTGATTCTAAACCAGATCTTCTCAAGTCGAGCTTCACAAAACAGGGCCTGCGTGGGTGGCTCTACTTTCAAGATAAGTCACCATGGTTAGGCAGTGGGAAGCAGGGGATGCCCGAGCAGATACAGAAGGGAGGAGGGAGAGCCTTGAAACTAGGATTGTTTATTTTCCGGGCCTTGATGAAATCATAGACACTATGGATGACCCCGGGAAATCTGGAATTTTCACTTCAGTTCCCTGGTAGTTCGCCTGTTGAGTCATGGAAACCCGAGGAGAGAGGAGGCTGTACACACAGAGGGTAAAGAAAATTGAAAGTACTTTTTTTTTTTTTTTTTTGTAAAAAGGATAAACAGAGTGATGCAGAAATACTTCTTCCCTCCAGGGAAGCAAAGAGCAAGGTACCCGCACACCAGAGACAGAGGAGCATATGGGCTGAGCATGATGGCATGGGACCTGCTGAGCTGTAGAAAACCTTGTGGATTTCTATAGGACTGGAGGCTGAAATAACAGAAAGAATTGGGGATTATAATATGGTGTCTGCCCAGTCAGGCAACAGTGGATCTTGGTGCTTTCTTGTGCCGAACAGAATAAAACTTTGTTTTCTCCTCGTTCGGTGTGATTAAAATGCGTACAAGGCAGAGTGTGCTCCGAGGTTTGTGGATTTGGGGCAGCACTACGAGACTGATAATTGGAGGCTTGGTCTTTGCATAACACAACTAGTTACATTTCATGAAGATGGACACTATTCACCCACATAAGAAGACAGCTCAGGAGTGCCTGAGATGGGCTGTTCTATGCTTACCACGGGCAAACTGGTTTATTTTTCTTTTCATCTGTAAAGTCAGAACGACAATGGTAACCTTTTCATGGTGGCCGTTATGAGCATCATGATTGGCAAATATGGCATGTTCTCAAAATATATCGTTTTTGAGCTTCCAGTTCTAAGGTTCTTGTGAGATTTTTCAGTTATTACAGATATTTCAATAGAGCTGTTGTACACTGTATGGTAATCACTGCTTTAATTGGTTTATTTATTTATTTACTTATTTGTTGTCTTTGTGTATTTGGTGTGAGTAGTGCATGGAAGTGTAGTACATATGCACATGTATGCGTTTGTACACATACCAGTGTTCACCTGATATGACATTGGTATACTCTGTCACCCCACCCCTGCCCTCCACCTTATTCCTTTGAGATCGGTTATCTCACTGAACCTGGAGCTCTGATTGCCAGAGAGACCCAGCAATCGATCCTCCTACCCCCATCCCTAATAGCGCTAAGGTGACAGGCGTGTGTGACGATGCCCCCTTTTTACACAGGTTTTAGGGATCCAAACTCAGGCCCACATGGCTGTGAGGTAAGCACCACTGCTCCCTCAGCCCTCTCTCCAGCCATGACTGGTTTTTAAAGATGAAAATCAAAAGGAGTCCAGAAGAATTGAAAAGACCATTTAATCTCCAGCTCTGCAGGTAGGTTTTAAATACAAAGAACAAAGGAGTCTGTGTGGAATACAGGCCCAGCCAATTTGACAATATTTTGGGTTACCCACTTGCTACCCCAAATGTAAGGCCAACAATCTCATGATATGGCTGGATGTCTCTGTGTTTGCACTTCATAAACATGGTGAGTTTGTTCTGCTGTGTGATGGTCTTTCTATGTATTCAGGCCCTTTGCATCCAGGGACAGACGGATATAGCTTCTACTCAGGATCCCATGTAGTAGCCCTGAGATGCTTCTTCAGAAGGACTCCTGGTGTTTGCTCTGTGTGCAGACATCTGATGAGCCAAACCCTGAGCTGTGGTTCAAGAGGATGGCTGTGCTGGTCCCTGGGGGTTGGGAGATTTTCCTAAGCCCTGGCATACAGTGCTAGCTAGCATGGCGATGTGGCTGTTGCTTACTAAATTCTTTACCATACCTATTTGTGACTTACGTCAGTTTTACGTCTTTGATCCTTAATTTTGTAGTGTTTTTTAGTCCTCAATTTATTTTTTTTTCAGTAAACTGCTTAAATGAGTCATCGGCAGGAAATGTGAATAAATAGTCAACCTAACTGAAAATACAAATAAACACTTTTTGTTTTTTTTTGAGTGTGGGGAAAAGAACCTTGAGAACAGGCAATCATTTTCAGGCTAAGTCTTCTGCCTTCTGTGGGAGTCTAGCCCTTTTCCAGGAATGAGGACTATGGGAGCCCAGCTACTAAGGAGACTGCTGTCCACATGGGATGTGGGGCTGTTGGTTCAGAGCCAGCCGCCTCTACTAGGAATGTACGTGCGTACCTGCTTGTGTGCACTGGGTGTGTTTACGCTGTAGTCCCTACCATAGATCTTTCTGTTCACACACTGGAATGACGCCGTGGCCTTCTGCAAATGGATCTAGACTTGCTGCTCAGCAGACAGTAAACAGTAACACCGGGCACTATCAAACATACTAGGAAAGAATTCCATCCAGGTGGAATCATTACCATATGGGCGTAGACATGCGGATAGAGACATTTTCTTGATTACACGGTCCACATGCTCCGTGATTCCGAAATTGTCCTAATTTCCATGTAAACACGTGGGTTAGCATGGCAATCCCAGGGAGGGGTCACAGGAACCTGTCTTGTATCTCTTCACCAAGATGAAAGAGGAGCGCAACGGCGGTGGTGATGAAAGCCTTGCCATTCCAGAGTTCATGACTGGATGGGATCCAAGTTTCAAAGTTCAGGGGCCCCCTGAGCATGCCGGCGACTTTGCTGGGTGACTCACCAGAGGTGTAAATGCTTCTCTCCCTTTGTTCCTGTCCGGTCACAAACTCCCTTCGCTTTGCTCTCTTCTCTTCTTTGCACATATTGCACAAGGCATTTCCCTGTCTCTCCCATCCAGCTGCATGTCCGAGACACCATGTGCCATTCTGGCTTTTGCATAGAAAATATGTATTTTTATTAACTTTATGATAGTAGCTTTCAAGAAACATGAAAGAAAAATTATCAAGAAACATTAAAGAAAAAATTCAAGGGAGCATGTTACCAAGCCACAAGGAAAATGAAGCACTATGGACAGGTTTGGAGAAGGTTTTCTGTGACTGAAAGTGATTCTAGCTGTTCTTAAAAACCCTAATTAATCTTATTAAACTCAAAAACAAAAACAAACAAACAAACAAAAAATTAAAAAAACACCAGGATGTGGTGGTTAAAGACAGTGGCTATACCTACGTGGCAGACTTGGGTGAAAGATTCAGATTAGATTCCCCTGTCTCTGGCTCTGGGAATTCCCGTCTAAGGAAGACGTGACGAGAGGGGACTATTTCAAAAGGGACGTTTGAGCAGATCTTGAATGTGGGTCAGCAAATATCTTAGTAACTTGATGAGGAAATTAGTCATGGTCATATCCTTAGAACATTCCTCTATGCTGATACCCCTGTTAGGATCATCCTGACTCTATCAAGACTTTGATCTCCAGCGTTCAGGCATCACTACCAGACACTAATAATAGCAGCAGCTAACACACAGAGCCACTCTCTGCTAAGTTCATTCTAAGTACTCTGCTCTTATGATCTCTCTCTCTGCGTGCACTTAGTATGTAGGTACTAATACTAGCCACATTCTGAAGACGTGACCATGGAGGCACTGGGAGATGCAGTATCATGCCCAAGGGCACACAGTGGGTGTGAGCTGGGAGGATTTGACTAGGAGAAGTATGGTTTCTAGTCAATGGGGCAAACCCATGTTGAGGGCCAAGGCTGTTTCCCAGCAGATGGTAGGGGATCTTCTAAGCTTGCTCACAGCACCCTGCTTCCCTAAGTGTTCCCATCACAGCCATGAATAGGGAGTTGTCTGTTTTCTTTCTCCCCCACCCGACTGTAAATTCTTTTGAAGGCTGGGACTGTGATTGTTTGTCATTGCTGAATCTCTAGGCCCTGGCGGTGGCTCATAGTTGGTAGCAATAAAATAAAAACAAATTACTGAGTAAACAAATCTTTTGGATCTTTTTCTTTCTTTGACAGAGTCTCGAGTAGCCCAGGCTGGTCTCTAACTCTGCAAGTATCTGAGGATGACCTTCGCTTTCTGGTCCTCCTGCCTCCACCTTCAGAGTGCTAGGATCTGACATGTGCACCATCACCAGATTTGTGGGATGCTGGAGACTGAACCCAGGGCTTCATGCCTGCCGGGTAAGCCCTCTATTAACCGCATCCCCACATACCGGTAAATGAATCTCATTGTGGAGATTTATATCCACATATCCCTTGAAAATTAGGATAGCCATTTCCTTTCCCAACACCTCCTCAACCCCACAGATTACAGTCATTTACTAATAACATAAAAGCCATATTTAGAACAGAGCTTCATTATGGATTATGAGGGGGGATGACTTTGCTCTCCGGAGCAGTGCACACAGTATTGCACATAACTTCGCTTTATTTTATTCGGTGAGGTAGGACCACGCAGAGCGGCCGACTTCAGAGGCTTGATCCAGGTACCTTGGGCTGGAGTTCTGAGACACATTTACCACCTGGGACACATAGGAGAATATGGAGAATTCAGTGTGACTCTGCTTTCTGTCTGTACGATGGGGCTAATAACAAAAGCTATTTTATAAGGTAAGTGAGAATGAAATGAGTCGGCATCTGTGAAGCTTCTGGAATTGTACCCAGCAGAAAGCAGCTGCTGTAGAAACAGCAGTCGCACCCCGTTTCTGGTGCGTGCCACCGCTATATTCTTCCTCTTCTTGTGCACCACTGTATTGTCGCTGAACCTTTTCTCTATTCACTATTTGACTTTGCAGACTTAGTTCTTAAGAAGTTTCAGGTTCACAGTAAAACAGAGAGGAAAATAAGACGGTGCAGCCCCTTCTCCTGCTCATGTCCTGCCTTCTCCATTGTCAACACCCGTGGCCTCATCAGCCTGGCTCATTGGTCACAACTGGAGACCCTACACTGTCCCAACAAAATCTCATTGAGATGATAGTTCACAGCATAGGGCACACGCTTGGTGTTAACTGTGCAGCCTGGTAAAAAGGTAGAGGGTTGTGGGGCTTCCAGAAATTAGACAGTTTCATCACCTAACACCTCTGTCTTCTTCCTATATATCCTCCCCCTCCCGTCCCGGGAAAGCAGTAAACTTTCCTGTCTCCAGAATTTTGGCTTTTCTACACTGTCATGTGGCTGGACTCAGAATGCATGCAGCCTTTCCGGATTACCTCCTTGCTTAGTGACACGCTGGTTTCCCTCACCCCTTGGACTTGATCACTCAGACTTTCTGATCTCTCACTTTATTTAAAATTTTCATTTATGCAGTCTTCTGATGGATATTCTGATTATTTATAACCAGGGAAGAAGGTAAGACTTTGATTGCTTCATTTGAATATCAAAAAATGGTAACCATGTCAATTGTTGAATGTATACATTTTATTATAGATGCATTTTGTGGCCTGTTTCATTTGCATGCATTCCTTGGAGCCCTTACCAACATTTTGCCATAATCTATTTCCGAGGGCATCCTTCCTTCTCCCTCAGTACTCTGAAAATGTATAAATATGTATCTCTATAAAGGGATCAATTATTCTTGTATAGTAACCTTCCTTCAGGTCTTGTCTTTCTAGTGAACCTTCATTGTTATTCCCGTTTTTGTTTGCCAGGCAAGGTTTTGCTATGTGTCTCAGACTGGCTTTCAACTCACTATGTAGCCAAGCTGGCCTCAAATTTGCAACTGTCCTCCTGCCTCAGATTCCCAAATGCTAGAATTACGGGAGCACGCCACCAGGTCTAGTATTCTAATAAATACTATTTAGCATTTACTAATTGTTGCCCAGTAGAGCCCATGGGATGCAATAGCAGCCAGTTCACCAAGAACATTCTCTTCACAATGCTTAGAGTCCACCCAGGAGACAAACTTCAGAGCAGAAAGCCCAGAGTTGTGTTTCTATATGTGAGTAAGTGTTGTAACGGAGAACAGAGACAATTGATGGGAGAGACTATTAATAGGCAATTTAATTTAGAATGAGGGGGTAGAAAGGGAGCCCAAGTAGGTAAAATCCATAGGTGGGGTACCTAAGGAAGGACCTTGCTTATCTCGAGATCCTGAAGAAAGTCAGGAGTAGAGAGAGAAGGAGTGTGAGTGACAAGATGACCAGGTCTAGGTCTGGAAGGAGACTTTCAGGGCTCTGTGCTTTATGGTTATGTGAGGGTTAATAATAATAATAATAATAATAATAATAATAATAGAAGAAGGATGAGGAAGAGAAAAAAGAGGAAGATGATGATGATGATAATGAGGAGGAGGAGGAGAGGAAAAAGGGCGAGCAAAAGAAAAGAAGTCTCTAAAAGCTTCCAAGTTATACAAGCTTGTTTACATGTTGGAAAGATTACCCAACCCACTTGGGTAAAGTAGACTGGAATATCTCCTGAGAACTTTTCAGCCTTAGGCAAGCCCTGAGCTAGGAACGCCTTTATCTGCTTAAATGTATGGATGGAGACCATCCCCACTAACATCGGGTACTGTCACTACAGAGCACCACAATGATTTCAAGAGCTGGTGGCCCAATCCAGTGGTCACCCTTAAGTTACACTGCAGGAGGCACACAGAAGGATTCGTTTCAGGGAATCAGAGAAATACTAGGAATCTCATGTTGAAACCTCATAAATGAATGCAATTTTAAAAGTCTCATTTGTGATGTGCTAAGATGAAAAACTGGAGTAGGGGTTAGAGAGAAGGCTCAGTAGTTAAGAGAACATGTTGCAGAACTTTAAATCTTTGAAGAGGACACCAGAAAGTGGAAAGATTTCCCAAGCTCTTGGGTAGGCAAAATCAACATAGTAAAAATGGCAATCTCACCAAAAGCAATCTTACAGATTCAATGCAGTGCTTATCAAAATCCCAGCAAGATTCTTCGTAGCCCTCAAAAGAATGGTACTCAACTTCATAAGGAAAGGCAAAAAACCCAGGATAGCCAAAACAATCCTGTACAATAAAAGAACTTCTGGAAGCATCACAATCCCTGACTTTAAACTCTACTACAGAGCTTCAGTACTGAAAACAGCCTGGTATTAACATAAGAACAGACAGGAGGACCAATGGAACCAAATAGAATACCTGGATATTAATCCACACACCTTCGAACACCTGATTTTTGTCAAAGAAGCAAAATATATCAAATGGAACAAAGAAAGCGTATTTAACAAATGGTGCTGGCATCACTGGATATCAACATGTAGAAGAATGAAAACAGACCCATGACTATCACCATACACAAAACTCAAGTCCAATGGATCAAAGACCTCAACACAAATTCAGCCACACTGAACCTTATAGAAGAGAAAATGGGAAGTACACTTGAACGCATTGGCACAGGAGACCACTTCCTAGATATAACCCCAGCAGAAGAGACACTGAGAGAAACAATTAATAAATGGGACCTCCTGAAATGGAAAAGCTTCTATAAAGCAAAGGACATGGTCAACAAGACAAAACAACAGCCTACAGAATGGGAAAAGATCTTCACTAACCCCGCATCAGACAGAGGTCTGATCTCCAAAATATAAAAAAGAACTCAAGAAATTGGTCATCAAAAGAACAAATAATCCAAAAAAAAATAATGGAGTACAGACCTAAACAGAGAACTCTCAACAGAGGGGTCTAAAATGGCTGAAAGACACTTAAGGAAATGTTCAACATCCTTAGTCATTAGAGAAATGCAAATCAAAACAACTCTGAGATTCCATCTTACACTTGTAAGAATGGCCAAGATCAAAAACACTGATGACAACTTATACTGGAGAGGTGTGGGGTAAAGAGAACACTACTGCATTGCTGGTGGGAGTGCAAGCTGGTATAGCTTCTTTGGATGTCAGTGTGGCGATTTCTCAGAAAATTAGGAAACAACCTTCCTCAAGACCCAGTGATACCACTTTTGGGTGTCTATCCAAAGGATGCTCAATAGTGCCACAATGACATGTGCTCAACTATGTTTATAGCAGCATTGTTTGTCATAGCCAGAACCTGGAAACAATCTAAATGACCAAAGAATGGATGAGGAAAATGGGGTACATTTACACAATGGAGTACTACACAGCAGAAAAAAATGACATCTTGAATTTTGCAGGCAAATGAATGTAGCTAGGAAACATCATTTTGAGTGAGGTAACCCAGCCCAGAAATACAAGTATCAAATGTACTCACTCGTAAGTGTTTTATAAACATAAAGCAAAGAAAACCAGCCCACAGATCACAATCCCAGAGAACCTAGACAACAGTGAGGACCCTAAGAGAGACATACATAGATCTAATCTACATGGGAAATAGAAAAAGACAAGATCTTCTGAGTAAAATTGGAGCATGGGGACTTTGGGAGAGGGTTGAAGGGGAAGGGAGAGAGAGGGGAACAGAGAAAAATGTAGAGCTCAACAAAAATCAGTAAAAATAAAAAAAATTAAAAAGGCCAAATAAAGAAAGAACTTATTGCTCTTGTCAAAGGCCAGGGTTCCATTTTAAGCATCAATATGGTGGTCTCAGAATCTATAACTCCAATTTCAGGGCATTTGATGCCCCCTTCTGACCTCAGAGGGTACCAGAAATGCAAGTAGTGCAAAACATATAAATAGGCAAAGCAATTATGCATTTAAAATAAGCAAACCTTAATAAATGTGGTGTTTTCTTAGTTAGGCTTTCTATTGCTGTGATAAAACACCACAACCAAAAGCAACTTGGGGCAGAAAGAGGTTTATTTGACTCACATGTCCACGTCACAGCCCATCATGAAAGGGTAGAAACTGAAGCAGAAGCCATAACAGAATGCTGTCTACTGACTGGCTCCCCATGGCTTTATTGTTCTACTGTTGTATACATCTCAGAAGCATCTGTTCAAGGGTTGCACTGTGCCCATCCACAGTGGGCCGAGCCCTCTCAGATCAGTCAAGATAATGCCCTACAGACTTGACCGCAGGCAATCTGATGGGGCAAGTTCTTAACTTAATGAGGTTCCTCTTCCCAGATTATTCTAGTCTCTATCAAGTGAACAAAAAAAAACAACCAGGAAGGGAGTGCTCAGCCCTAAATGGTTTGTTCATATTGCATTCCTTCTGTCAAGGGATTGGAGACCTTTGCATAAGAAGAGGTGGATCAAGAGGATAAGAGCCAGAGATGATAGATAACATAAGGAAACGGTACCCACTTCCCCACACAGCAGGGCATTTGCACGTGTGAACTCACGGCAACGTAGCAGCATGCACAAGGCCCACCTGTGCAAGCATTGGCCAGACCCAAGTCAAGCACAGAGGTGGGAGGTGGAGAAATTCCACCCTTGGCTGAGGAGCTATTGGCATCTGCTGACTGCTAGGAGCAGAGAGTTAGTAATCTTTAACGATGTGACCCCTGAAAGGCTGACCCTATACCTGGGTAATCTTACCCACCCAGGAGCTGGACCACAAAAACTAGACTCAGTGGGGGAAAGAAGGAAGAAAACAAAAAGGAAATAAAAGAACCTATCTCAAATCTGGGTGTGAAAAGTTAAAAGGATGGAGAGGGAGGTAATAAAAGCATTTGTGGGAAAGAGAGTGGATATGTTCAGAATAGATTACATGGAATTCTCAAAGAATTAATGAGCACATTAGAAAAAAGTTTCATTATTGCCAAATTGTCTGTTTTTATATTTTAGAAAATATAAAATATACTACCATATCTCATCTAATTTAGAAACAAATAAATAGGCATCTGTTGTGTAGTTCCATAACCTTTTTCTCCAATGAATATCTTTTCCTTCCATTCTGTATATCTCCTAAGCGGGTCCGGGAAATGACAATGCTGGCATGTTGTCGTCATACATGGCAGGCATTTAGGAACCACTTAGGCCAAAATCCATACCCATCAATTAAAACAGACAAACAGGTATGTCAAAATTAAAAGTCTACTTGTCTCTCTTGCTCAGCTTTTCCTAAGCCAAGCATGGCGCTGTGCGGCAGAGGGAGTTTTCGATGTATTCTGTAAGCAAATACATGGAGGAAGGAAGAATCTATATCATAAACACAATCTCCAACTTAGCTTCTAAACACCAGAAAGTGTGAAAAGTCCAAATGACTAGAATTTTACTCAACTAAGCACAGACACTTCGGGCATCTTTCTTGTGCTTCTAGCCTCTTCTCTGGTTTCTGTTGAGACTCACTATTTTCATCTGTTCCCTTCATCTACTTCACCTCCTCTGGCCTTTGACACCTCTCACTCCCTGCCTGCCAGGTCTTCAGCAATGGAGTAGCCTCTCCAGATCTCTCAATCTGTTCATTTGGCTCTCCCAGTGGGGACAGCAGAGTCCAAAATGAAATATGAATCACCAGTGTCATGCATCCGACTTTCTCCAACTAGACTGAGCTAGGATTTTCTTCCCCCTCACTGCCAGGAATAACACAGAATGACAAAATAAATAGCTCAAGTTTCTAGAACATTCTTAGACAAAGACCAGTTTCTAAGGTGGGAGATAATCCAGATTGAAGGTTGTAACATTTAGATTTTTTTTCTTAGTCTGCTTTGTATCGTTCTTATAAGATGGCTGAGGCTAGATAGTGTATGAAATAAAGAGGTGTATTTAGCTTATGGCTCTTGCGGTTGGAAGCTCAAGACAGCATGGGTGCAGTCACCCAACAAAAGCCCTTCAGGTGCTCTACAGTGTGATGAAAGGCGCGGAAAGGGAGCCACCCTCATGTATGGGGAAGGCTAGGTTATGTGGAAAGACAGGAAGCAAGAGACCAGGGAGCTCATTCTTTATAACACCCACACTTTTGAGAAATTCTGTCCCACAAGACAGCACTGACCCTTTCTGAGGGTGGGACCCTATGACCTGGCCACTTTCTGGCAGGCTTTCCTTTTCTAATATACTGGCACATGAACCTTTGGGGCACAGACTATTCAAGGAGTAACACATGACTCTGGGACCTTGTCGCTAATGAGGAATGGGACACAAGAAAAGCAGAGAGCAGAAGGTTTTAGCACCCAAAGAACACAGACATATGCGAAACCGTTTTAGAAGCTGGGTATCAATTCAGCTAAAATGTCCCTTTGCAGTGGTCGCTGGGCAGACTTCGGGACTGCTGATCTGCAGTGAGCTCCTGCAGTTTTCTGCAACAACCCTACTCCTGATGGCGTTGCCGTATCCATGTCTTATCTGTCCTCCCCACAGCTAAACGGCCTTAAATTAGTCTTCACTTCCTCTTCATTTCTTAATATGTTAAAGAAACTTCTTGTTAATAATTTGCTTGGAAAATTAAGATGGTGTATGAGGTGGCCAGGAGAAGAAACAAAGGAAGAGAAGGAAGGAAGGAAGGAAGGAAGGAAGGAAGGAAGGAAGGAAGGAAGGAAGGATGGAAGGAAGGAAAGAAAAGACAGGCAGACAGACAGACAGATAGACAGATAGATGGTGGTTAACCATCATTTTACAATGAAAGCTCATAGCTAAAGGAAGATGCTGGAGCAAAGACACAACATTTGAAAGAAGTCTGGCCCGATGTCCCTCCTTGCAGCTCCCAAGGCCCTTGAAGGAGTTCCTAAAGTCCACACTTCCCCTTGTTCCCCTGCCATGTGTTTTCTTCCCATCTTGCTGCTTCTGGGGCCTTACTGCACCCAGACCTAGGATCTCTTGTACCCAGGACTGGAGAAAGCTCAAGCTTCCTAGCACCTTGCAGAGTAGCTCCCTGAGGTGGGCATGGTGGGTTTCACACACGGAGTAAAGCTGTGAATGACGACACCTTGATTGTTCCCTTTGGGAAAGTACGAGGGGCAGGTACCCCTCCGTGAACACTAAGTTTCCTATTTTGGGGTTGTGAAGGGAGATTGGTTCTCTAGAGGTGAATCAATGAGAGAAACCAGAAATAAAGACTTAGTTAACTGGTGTCCAACAGCAGTGATGTGCTTTGGGGGAAGAGAAGATGCTCGGAGAGGTCCTGGCTCAGGTCCTATGTGCTGTGAATGAGGAAGCTGCAGCTTGGGGATGCAGGGAACCAGCCTCTGTGGCGAGAGACCTGAGTTGTCATTTGTCTTCTGATATGGCGGATGACACTTGGGCCATCGCTGGTTTGTAGGCCTGCGCGCCTCAGTTGGCTTATCTGCAAAGCGGTCACAATGCTTTCTGACTCAAAGAAATGTTCTGAGAAAGAGTGAGGTCTTATCTTCAAAGCACACTGTGCCTCGAAAGTACACAGTGTGACTGAGAAAACAGGCTGCGCTGCGGGGTTCACATCCTGCAAAACCAAGCGACTCAGTGCTGCCTTGAACGCAAGCTCCTTTCAGTCAGGAGAATGTCGGCTATCCCAGGCCCACAGACACACCTAACGCAGTCTCCTACGGGAGCACCATCACTCCAGACATTCCGGCCATGGCTTTCTAAGAACTACTGCTTGTGGCATGGGGACGAGGGTGGAGAGAGGGTTGACTTATGCGGGTTTGTCACTTTCTCTTGTGACCTGGGGCGGCTGGTTGAGATTCTCTGCGTACCTGTTTTCTCATCTGCAAAGGGGCAGGAGCAGGGATGACTATAATTGCGCGGGGCTATTGGGAGAGGATACTGGCTGGTCTTCATGAAGCTCCAGGCCCAAGTTGAGGGTTGAACATGATGAATTGGCAGGATCTGGCCATGGTAATTTTGCTCCTGGCTGCAGAGGTTCTCAGCAATGTGGGGAGTTCAGTGTGGAGACTGAAGAGCAAATGGTGAGGGTGTCATGGGATACAGGTTTAGATGGGTCCACTGTGGTTCCTCATACAAGGCCTACAGGAGGCAATGTGGCCACCAGCTGTGGGGGCGGGTTGGGAGAAGAGGATGCGAAGTACAAGAGAAGGTCTGGCTTTGGGTGTAACTGACCTGCAGTGAGTCTGCATCAGTTCTAACCCAGCCTGCATCCTTGGAAAGTCCCTCTCTGTGTCTCCATGAAAGGCTCTTTTCAAAGCATCCTATGCCAGTCTGGCTCTCATCACGAAGTAAGCAAATACTTATTTGTATAACGCTCCCCCAAACTGTGTGTTCAACTATGGCTGAGACTCTTTGATCTCTGAATCCTTCCCAACTGCCATAGCCCCTATATACATTAGGACATCAGTAAATGTCTGCAGAATGAAGACATGCATCTGTCATGGGCTTTCTATTCCTTTATACATCTGGGAACATGAAGGGATCAGTTGGATCATGTTTGTTATAAAACTGCCCCTACTTAGGAGATCTGCCTTTGTCCTGACAGTCCTGACAAGGTTCTTCAGGTATGTTCTTTATGAGAACATATTAGAGACTAAATTCACAGTGACACTTCACATCTGGATTAATTCAGCCTCCATCTGCCTGAGCCAGCTGTGAGAAACAGGTCTCACCCATATTCACTGAGTCAGAGATTCATTCAACAAACCACGGGGCAGTCTATGGAAACTCAGCGAAGAGTTGGCCAAGCAAGGTTCTGCTTCTCAGCCAGCTTGAGAAGGCAGCTTCAAATAGTTACAGAGTCATGTTGAAAGACCCAAAGGGGTGGCATTTGAATGAAGAGACCTGGGTCACAGAGGGGTCTGGCCCTATGGAAGCCTGGGAAGAAGAGGCATCAGATGCCCTCTGGGTGTTCTGGGAAGGTCGGGATCAGAGACAAGGTGACTGGAACAGATTGAGCAGTCACACAATCACAGAAGGAAGTTAGACAGGTTGGAATGGGGGATTTTACAGAGTCTATAAGACAAGGCGTGAATGGAAGATGTAGGAGGGTTCAGTAGGGGACAATGGTTGTCAGGAGTCAAGAGTCAATCACTCAGGTGGAGGATGCGGGAAGCTTTGGCTAGAAAATCAGGTTGGAGTAGAATGGTGTGGGGGACCCATAAGAGACTGGGGATGGCAGAAGAGTCAACAATGGCCCTTGGGGCTGCACTTGGGCAACTGGGTGAATGATGGAATCTCTAGTTTCTCTGGGACAGACTAGGAAAGAAACAGTTTCACCTCCACAAAGTTCTGTGATGTTTGAGTTGAGCTTGGAACACTTCCTAATCATTTAGGGGAGCCTACACCTGTTTCAAGCTCTAGCAGGGGTTTGGACTTAGGGGCTTGCACTCTGTGTCTCTCCATGAGGTCAGTGACAGAAAGTGTATAGGTAAAGAAGATGAAGGGAATATATAAACACTGCTGATTTATTTTAGGGTGTAAATCATGCTGATCGTTTTAATTTCCCTGCACGCTTGGCACTTATACTTTGGAAGAGCCAGACATTCATATTAGCTATTTGCTATACAAATTGTTACTGTAAGTGCTCTGTAATCACATTCTAGAAATCAGTTGGCAGATAACAGATGTACATTTGACCACAGGAAATGCCAAAACCACTTCCTGCGGCTGCTCCTCTCGCATGCACACAGCTATTTTTAACAGGATTGCAAGGCGAAGCTCTTGCCACTTGGGGAAACTGTTTCCCAACAGAGACCCAAGGCCCGAGGACAGAGAATCCATCCTCGCCTGTGTGCCCACATTCACAGTGCTGATTGGGCAACATAACTCAAACCTCACAGAGACTTAAGAATTACCTTGAGTAGCGGTAACATGAAGGTGGGGCTTTGGCTGGGGGGCAGTGTGTGGCTACAGAAAACAGCTGTATAGTTCTAAGGATTTCCTAACATGCCAGAATTTCCAAGAAAGCTTTGCTAACTTAGGACTTCTTGACTTATTATGAGAACTATTTACTCATCTCTTTCCTAAGAGCCTGTGCTCAAGCTGCTGGTGACTTGTTCTTTTTTTAACATGTGGTGGTGGTGGTGGTAGTAGTAGTTCAACCAAAACAGAAACTCTGAGGATTCAAACACAGCCCCTGGCCAACGTCCCTAAGCCTCACCCATAGCTAATAAATTGGAGAGCAATTTATTAATGTTTAATTATTAATTAATTAATTAAATTAGTTAATTAAAATAATTACTGCTTGATTAATAATGCTTTGTGTTAGCTGCATGTAACTGGTCTAGATCTGCAGTCTGAGGTCGGTGGCACTATTTCAAGGTCTGCTTTAAAGGCAGAGGTACTGACTAATGCTCAAAACTCTGTGGATATGAAGAAGCCATTGGGCACTTCTTGTCTTCAGTTTTTCCCTCTACAAAATGAGCATTTGCTATGATTTATTAGGTGCTCCTCCTCATAATGTCCTGAGTTAAAGGACTGGTTCTCTGACATGGTGCTCTTGGGAAGTGGTACACCCTTTAGGAGGCTGGGTTTAGTGGGAGATTCTTAGGGTGTTTTTGCCTTGCCCTCAGAGGTCTTTGTAGGACTCTGATCTCTTCCTGTCTTATTCTTTCCTTCCTGCTTAATCATGTGTCTCTGCCATGGTTGCTTCCTTACTGGAGACTCAAAGCAGCAGGGCGCTAACCTCTAGGACTAATAGTTAACGTACCCTTTTATCTTTATAAGTTTTCTCAGGCATTTTGCTGTAGCAATGTGACATTTACAAGCACAATGTTATTGTCATAGCTACTCCAGAGTACTAGCAGGAGTAAAATGTTGTTCTTTTTCTAAACTGCCAAGTGCCAAAGAAAGGACTAGATGGTGGGGAGAAGAAATCCTTACTATCCTCAGGTTTTTCATGAGGATTTTTGAAAGAGAAGGGAGGGCCAGCAAAAGTCCTGCCATGTATGAAGAGCTCTGAACCATAGTGGGACCAGGTTACACTCATCACATCTTGCTTACAGCAGGATGTGGGTGGATATACATCTTCTCACCCTGACTCAAGATGTCTCATTAAGAACTTGCTGGGCTTGGTTACATCAGATTGAGGAAGACTTGAACATCTTTTGGCCTGTGTGACACAAAACCACATTCCCTTTCATATTTCTGTGCTCTATGCTTTATCTTACTTACTGTCCCACAATCCTTCAGTCCCACTTATGGGAGGATTTAATGCTCCTTTTTAAAAAAACTGACATCAATAAATTGGTCAATTGAATAATACTTGCTGAATTTAAATTTAAATTTTAAAATGTACAAATCGTGGGTTCCTAAAACTGTAATTTAAGAATTTTAACTCTATGAACTCCCAAAGTACCGTGGTATGTAATAAAGCATGTATAGTATAATACTGAAGAACATGAGACAGCCTATGTCTTAGGGATTTATGAAATTATTACAATATTTCTACACAATGAGTTATTATGTAGACTTTGTAAAGAGTAAGAAATACATATGTTCTAACATGAGAATACCTTATAGGTCTGCTACTATGTAAAAACAAAACTTAAGTAGAACATTATGAGTCCATGTCAGGAGCCATTTCCCCCAATCATTACAGGAACCATCACCCTAGGGGGTCTGCAGAGAACCCCTCACCCAATTAACTGCTAATCTTAGCGGAACCCGCCTCACATTCCAGCTATCCAGGGAACCAGGTGTGGCAACTTGTGACTTCTGGCCTAACCGTCCGAAAGTAACCTAGCTAGGTGACCGGAACCACGCGGCCTGCGAAACCACGTACCCTGCCCCCCATTCCTTACCATATATAAACTGTAACCCATCCCTAATAAACGGAGGCTTTGACAAAACTGCTTGGCCTCCTTCTTCTGTCTTAGCTCATTCCCTTCCAGGTAGCGCCCCTCCGAGACCCTGGAGTAACTTGATTGCGGGTGGGTTACAACCCCTAGACTGAGTAACCCAGACCCAGAACGCAATAGACAAGTCCATTTAGGTATAATGGTGATCAAGAATATGTGCATGTAGAAGGTTTCCCTATAGATAAAGACTATCCCCTACGTTGTGTGTATTCCAATGGAAAGAGAGATATAAATAATGATATATACAATATATATTTATTACCAAGGATAGTTACTGTGAGCTCAGAATAGAGGAAGCTTTTGCTTTTTACTTTATTTATCCCATGATTATAATTTATTTTATACACATTCAAATAAAAGTTAGTTAAAATTATATTACCACCATGAAAGGTTTAGAAGACACTAATGTCCCAAAGAGCACAGAAAAGGCTCAGCGAGAGAGCATGCAGATCTGGAAGAGGAAACACTGCCAATCCAGCAAATCCAGCATTCCTCCCATCTCTCATTTCTGCTCCCCTCCACGTCTCTGTCTCATTCTTACTCTTTAGATCTAATCTTTGTTGTGCCCAAGACCTCATGGCAGAGCAAAGCATCCCATGCTCCCAAATCCACACATAGAAGTCTTGTCATATGGGAAACATAAGTCCTTTCCCCTTTCTTATTTCAAATATTTAGAAAGTCTGTGATTGGTCAGACTTTGTCCAGTGTCCAGTCCTATCCAGTCAGCCATGGTTAATGCAACTGAATCCTACAGTAGCAAATGACTGTCATGGGCTCATTGAGACAGAAGGGAAGGAAAGTTATGGGGAGAGGATACAGGAAGTATCAAGACAAAGACCATTAGAAAATTTTGCTCAGTATTTAGTCAGCAGGTTACAGATGATGCTACTTTTCATGGTCAAGTCTTCATTTGGTCACTCTACTGCTCTGAAAGAGCACATTGGAGAAGTTATAGCAAAGAAACACTGGGGATACATGTGTATACAAACGGACACATAATACACATATGTATACATATATACATATATGTGTATACATACATATATATGTACATACATGCATATGGATACAGTTTAAGGGCTATAAAGCACACATTAGGTATATTTAATAGTCACTTTATGCCAAATGGGAAAAGTCTAAGCAGATTGAGTCATCACTTGGTTACAGACTAAATATCACATCCTGACTTCTGTAAAATCATGAGGAAGGGAAGCCTTTATTATCACTAGACTGAAGAATGAGGATTTTGTCAGTCGATATACCAGAGACTAAAAGAAGGATTTTTCTTTGTTTTGAGATAGGGTCTCACTATGTAGAAGTCACTGTGAAGACCAGGCGGCCTTGAACTCATGGCGACCCATTTGCCTCTGACTCCCAAGTGTAGGGATTAAAGGTTTGTGTCACCACACCTGGCCAAATATATTTTTAAAGATACCGTGGAAGATTTAAGAGTGGAAACGTCCTATAGAGAAGTTGCATGGCTACATCCATCTATCCTCAGATCTATACTTATGCAATTTTTTTCCTGAGGTAAAAATAATGCTATTTATGAAGACCAAAAGACAGTGATGTCACTCGTCTGTTCTGAAGAAGGGCCTAGATGAGGGGAAGTTATATTCCTATTAAGGAAAGACAGACAAGTAAACAAGCAAGCAAAACAACAACAACAACAATTTAATGTGTAGCTAGACACAGACACAGCTGAAAAGGTAAAGCTCAGAGTACAGGGGTGAGAAGAAGCCTTAGAGACTGCTTCTGTCTCTGTGATGGGGATAAATAGTGAATGCCCTTTCAAGAAAGTGAACAAAGTCACCATAATTGTTTTCCTACATCAGCCTCTGAGATTCAAGATGGCCTCTCATTCCTACATCAGGAAAGAGTTACTGTGACAGCTAATTTTAAATGTAAACTTGACCTAAGTAAGAATCACCTGAGAAGATAACCTTAATGAGGAACTATCTATATTAGGTTGGCCTGTGGGGAACTATCTTGATTATTGATTGATATGGAAAGATCCAGCCTACTGTGGGAAGCTCCATTCCCAGGGCCCGAAGGGGAGTCCTAAGGCAGCTGAGGGTAAGTAAACAAGTTGGGGAGTGTCCTTGCCTTTATCTCTTTCTGTTCTTGACTATGGATGTGATGCTTCAAATTTCTGCATTGCCTTTTCCATAATAATAAACTGTAACCTGGACCTGTGAATTATGTAAACTCTTTATTCCCTAGGTAGCTTTGATCAGGGGTGTTTTATCATAGCAACAGAGAGGAAACTAGAACAGCTGTCCATTAAATCCTTCACTGATTTGGTTTCCTGAGGGCAGGAGCTGTTCTCAATGAACTCTTCTCTTCATTGCCCTGTTAGATCTCCACTGAATTTGGTGCATTGCCAGTGCTGGTAAATGTTTTATGAAAACTTAAAGAAAAAAATGATGATAAATGATAGTTCTCATGGTGCGAACATGGCTACCAAGATCAAGGAATAGCCTAGTGCTAACACCCCAGAAAACACTTATGTTCCTTGCTAGCAACTATTCCTGGAAAGGTAACCATCCATCATCCTTATTTCTAAAACCACAGGTTAGTTTGGCAGGATTTGGGACTTCATATAAATGGAATTACTCGGAGTGTTCTGACTTGCAGTGAGCTCCTTTTGCCCAGCCTTAGGTTTTAAAG
The DNA here is from genome assembly GCF_014885135.2 of Alexandromys fortis. Lineage (NCBI taxonomy): Eukaryota > Metazoa > Chordata > Mammalia > Rodentia > Cricetidae > Alexandromys > Alexandromys fortis. The sequence continues at coordinate 15,441,271 of NW_026067896.1, forward strand.
ACTCCCCCCCATCTTTGCATTAATTCTATGTTGTTCATTCACTTCCTAGTTAACATTCCCTTACCCCGAAAGTAACACCTTTTTTGTTTGTTCTATGAATGTGGCATTTAGATTCAAGGGTCTGGAAGATGCTGCAGCCGTGAGCACTCCCGAGTCTGTATTTTGGTGCACACACGTCCAAATTCCTGTCAAGAATATACCTGGAAATGGAATAGTTGGGTCGTGAGTCAACTCCCAAAGCATGTGTTCCACATTAGTAGGAACTGCCAACTTTCCAGAGTGGTTATTGCAATTTACATTCCTTTCAGCAGTATATAAGAGTTTCAGATCTTCCCTCTGCTTGCCAGAAACTAGAGATTATCAGTCTTTTGTTATAGCCATTCTGCTGTGTGTAGGGCATCTCATTGTGCTTTAATGTACATCTCTCTGCTGAATAACGACATTGAAAACCTCTCTGTATGTTTGTAGCGATGTGGATACCCTCTCCTGTGAAGGACCCTTTAACATCTTTAACCCATTTTAAATTTTAGTTATCAGTCCTTTTTCCTTTTGTTCCACAAGTGTCTACAAATATTCTGAACGTCATATAGTGATGTGACAAATACATTCTCACGATATGTGGCTTTGTTTTCACTGCTCTTGATGGTGCGTTTTGATAAACACAGGAGTTCTGTCATTTTGGTGTTTGGAGACAGGGTCTCATGTGGTTCAACTTGGCTTTAGACTCTCTGATCCTCTTACCTCCATCTTCTGTGTGATGAGATTACAGGTCTGCACAAGAACACCTGGTTGAAACACTCTTAATTTAATGTAATCCACTTGAGCGGTCAACCTTTTCTTTTACGATATTACCACTTTTGTGTCTTTTTTAAAAAAAATAACTTTCGCTGTCAAGAATGTGAAGATGCTGCTGTTTCATTTTTTAAATAAATTAATTCTTGGACAATTTTATATATGTATATATATTTTGGTCACATTCAACCTCGTCCTTTCTTATCTCTTATCCCTCTGACCATCCCCTCACCTCCTCCCAATAAAGTCTTTTGCCACTAGCCTGTCTTTTGCTTTGCAACCCACTGAATTTAATCAGGACAATCCATATGCACCTGGGTGTAGAGCTATTCAATGGCTCACTAGCGTCTACACAATTGAAGACAACGATTCATCTTTTCCTTTCCCCAGCCAGCAGCAGCCAGTAGGTCCCTGGGAAGGGGTCAAGTCCCATGAGTTCCTCCCTCCCTCTCCAGAGCCACGACTGGATGTTGACCGGCACAGCCTTATATGGGCCCTATCCAGATAACTGTCGCTACTGTGAGCTCTTAGGTGCAATAGACATGTTACCCACAAGAAACGGTATTTTACAGCCCTCCTTCTCACCGCCCTTAGATTTTATAGCCCCCCTCCTCTGGCCCTTAGATTCTTTCTATCCTCTCTTCTTTGATGTTCCCTGAGCCTTGAAGGGATGATATGGATACCCTGTAAGGGGTGAACACTTAACAGTCACTTATTCTCAGCCGTTCGGCCAGGCACGAATCTCAGTATTAACTGCTGTTCTTCACAAACAAACTTTTCTGTTCAAAGAAGAGGGCAGCACCAGTCCACAGGTAAAACACATACATATTTAGAAGGCAGTTCGACAACATAAACATTTGGCGAAACAAGTAGATTCATCCTTACGGCCTTTGACCAGGCCCATAGCAACAAGCAAGCACCCCTCCTGTGGAGTAGGCCTCTGATCCAATCAGAATGCAGTTGATTACCCCATAATAGTTCTGCCACTATTGTACCAGTGGGCATACCTGGCCTGGGAGGTTGGTATTGCAGCACTCAAGGCTCATAGCTGGATAAGGCTGTGGATTGCTCTTCTACTCCATGTCCTACATAGCAACCTCTGCCACAGATGAAAGCTAGCCAGCTGGGAGGAAGTGTCTAGCTCATTCCAGCTTGTTTTTTTTTTTTTTTTTCCAACATGTACAGTGTCTTCAGCAAAAGCCATTTACCAGCTAGTCTGGTGGGCAACCAAGAGCAATGCCAATAGCCTGTTCTGTTTTGTAGGAGCCTGAACCCTTCTGCCAACAACTCATAGGCATGAGCCCTCAGTATTGGAATTTCCCTTTAATTACTCATGGCTTGTGGAATATACATTATTTTTAGAGATACGTTATTATTTAACATCTTACCTTATTAACATTCTAACTTAGGTATATCATATAGCTAAAATAGATTTTTGTTTTTAAATAGATATCTAATTATCCTGATATTATTAATTGAAAAGGGTACCCTTAGCCACAATTCCATTATTTATATATGGATATGTTCCTATATTCTCAATTCTATCTTTTTGTTCAATTTGTCCAGTCAAGCACAAACACAAAAAACTACACAGATAATTAAAACATCAATTAAACTGTAGATTTATTATGATTATTTTTGAAACAAAGTCCTGCTTTGTAGCCCAGACTGGCTTTGAAGTCATGATAATCTGGCTTCAGTCTTCCAAGTGCTGTGGTTATAGGCATGTGTTACTATTCGTGCCTTGTATAAATTTTGGTAGTCCATCCCATTTTTTTCAACTGCTTTATTACCTGTCCTAGTTAGGGTTAATTATTAGCTGGAGTCATCTGAAAAGAAGACATAGGAATTTCTAGATTAGATTGACCTATCAACATGTCTATGGGATGTCATCCGGATGTAGAAGGACTCATATATACTAGCGTGGGTGGTACAAGCTGGCCAAGTAGGCGTCTAAGTGAGCCAGCAAGCAGAGTTCCTCCGTGGCTTCTGCTTGAGTTTCTGTCCTGACTTCCCTGCATGATGGACTGTGATCTAGAAGTGTAAGCCAAATAAACCCTTTGGTCCCAAAGTTACTTTTGACCAAAGTGTTTTATCACAGCGACAGAACGGGAACTGGGACAGGCCTCTAGAATTTCTGGGGCAAGTTTAGAACTTCAATGAGATGACAGGGCTAGCGAGATTGTTCGCAGGGTAAATTCCATGCTGTGCAAGTCTAACTGACCTAGTTTGAGCCCCAGAGCCTATGTGGAGGTGGAAGGAGAGAAATGATGACTCCTTCCGTGAAGTTTTCCTCTGATTGCATCCATACACACACACACACACACACACACACACACACACACACACACACACCAGTAAATTAGCAAAAGCTTTTTAAAGAGTGCAATTTAGAACATCTTTATCTGCTCTCATGAGAAGGTGTATGGGTGTTTGATCTTGCCTCCCTCCAGGCTATTGTTTAAACATAGCATTTTGGAGGGAACCGACCTTTGCTAGATTTTGGATTTTGCCTGTCATCCAATACACCCCACATTTCCATTTATTTATCAGCATTTTTACTCCCTCCCAATGATGCTTTTCTTAATGGACTTTTCATACAAAATTTTTACCCATTTTTGGGGGTCAGAATTATACTTAAGTGTCTGTCGTTTTAGATCTTGTTATGAAAAGTATTTTTAATTTTTTTCTACTCATTACTGACGAATTTAATTGAGCAAACCAAAAGAGCAAATCAACTAAGTTGAAAACGGTAAAACTAGTGATCTGATATCTACCAGACAAAAGTAAACACCTCTAGACTATTTCCACTTCAGGATGGAACATGACCAAGGGGGCCTGGTGGGGGCCTTCTCAGTATGAGAAGCCAGGTGGAACTGAGAACAGAGGCCTCCTCTCTGCCATGAAGCTAGGGCCTCACTTTGGGACCATCTGGCTTACAGATACATTTGTTTGATTGGCACAATGATTCTTTTAAGAAAGAAATTGACTCAACATGTGAAATTGGGGTTCTTTTAAATGAGAATATAACGGCCTATGTTTGAGAAGTTGGAACTCTGATCTGACACATGAGGCCTCAATGTCTGTGCTTTGTAATGGCCGAAGCTGAGCTGGGCAAGGGCATAGGGCTTTTCTCTCTGTGGCCTGGACTTACTTAATCCCTAGCTTGGCTGCACTATTTTGAAGTTGTCTGCATATCAAAACTCCTTAAAAGAGTTGTTTAAACAAAGCGTTCCCACTTTCTTACCTCTTACTTTTGGTCTGATCTGTTTCCAAGCCTTTGCTGTCTAGAATTATCCCAAATGTTTGGCAGTTCTCTGCTGTGGTTGTGCTTGCTCTGTTGGTTTGCTGCAGCCATGCCCTGGTACCTGTGGGGGTCTGGTTTCAGGATGCCCTAAGATGGGGAAATATAAGGGTCCTTATGTTCTTTATGCATTATTTGCATATCAGAACCATTGCTTGGATGCCTGTAGGCATCTTAAGTCAGTTTATCCCAAACTGAACCTTTGACACCAGTACTCAAACCTGCCCCTTAACTTTCCCATCTCAGCAAAAGGGGGTCAAACCCAACTGTGCATGGCACAAAACCTAGAAGCATCTTTGACTATTGTTTTCTGTCTTAAGCTTTGGCCCAATCTAGTCCCCGGCCTTGTGGTTTTACCTCCAGCATGCACCCTGGTGCCTCTCATCATGGCCCCTGCCTCTGCTTTTGTCTTAAGGACTGATAGCTCTTGCCTGCCTTTCAAATTCCTCCGACTTCCTCTCCTTCTTCCTAGTGAGTTATTTTCCATGTAGCTGCCAGAAGAGTTTGAAAAATGCATATCAGATTAAGGCAGAGGAAGTCTTTCCGGTGGCTGGTCATTACATTTAGCATTTATCTTAATCCACTTGGGTGGCTAAAACCGAATCCCTCAGACTGGGTAACTTTTAGGAAAGAGACATTAGTCACAGTTCTGGAGGGAAGCATCTATTGAAGAGTCTGCTGAGGCCTTGGCTTCTGACCTGCTCACTGAGGGAGCTTCTATCTGGTTCTCAACATTGCAGAAGGGGCGAATGGGCTTTCTTTTGGCTCTTTTTAAAGGGCAATAAACCCATTCACAAGGGTACCTTATGACCCAATCACTTCCTAAAATCCACACCTCTTAAAATTGGACACTGTGCTGAATGAAGTTTCAACATGAATTTGGGCTATAGCACCTCCATAGGTGCTCACCTGGAGTCAAGCACCCCAGGCTCTATAGGAGTGGGGGGCTGCATGCTTCACATCGGGACCCTCATCCTCCTTACTGTTGCTCATTGACCACACAAGCCTTCTGTTTCTGAAAGCATACAAATGTGTTTCTTCTCCAGGCCCTCCAAGGACCTTGGCCTCAGTTCTCTCTTCCTGGAAATTTCTTTTTCCAGATGCCTACATAGCTGGAATATCTGTGCAGATAGCTACTCCTCCTTGTGAACAGTACAGATTTAGAGTCATCTAGGAGATACTGTTCTGGGTGTTTCTTTTGGGATGTTTCCAAGAGGGTTAGCCGAGGATGGAAGATCCACCCTGAGTATCAGTGACACCATCCCATGGGTCAGAGTCACAGACTGAATAAATATGAAAAAATGAAGAAGGAAGCCACGCCCCAAAATTCATCTCCCATTGCTTCCTGACTGAGTGTCAATATGAGCAGCCTTCTCCTTTTACTGTTGCCACAGTGAAAGCCACGCTTGCTAACACCCTTTCACCATTATGATGAACTCTATCTTAAAACGGAGAGGCAAAGCAAACCTTTCTTGCCTTAAGTTACTTTTCTCCGGTATTTAGTGATAGCAACCAGAAAAGAAACACACATTCTAAAGTTTAGCTGAAGCCCTACATTCTCCAAGAGGTCTTTGCACATCACAGTGTGTCAAGTATCATGGCTCCTTACAAATTGTTTAGGCTTTGCCTGGCCATTTTCTGTCCTTCCCTTTCTGTACTTGTGTGTAAGTTCATGTGTGTACATGCTTGTGCAGGTGTGTGTGAATGCATGAGCATGTGCACGTGGAGGCAGAGTTTGACATCAGGTGATTTCCTCTCTCTCTCCACCTTTTCTATTTTGAGGCAGAGTCTCTCACTGAACCTGGGGTTTACTTGTTGACTAGACTAGTTAGCCAGGAAGACCCAGTGATCTCTCATCTCTGTCCCCTCCCCATGCCGAGCCTGCAGGGCCATGAGGCCATGCTTGGCTTTTTATGGGGACATAGGAGATCCAGACTCGTGTCCCATGCTTATAAGTCAGCTGTGTTACCAAATGAGCGATCCCTCTGGTCTCCGACTGTCTTTTAGTTAGGTTTGTGTATGTCGTCTAGCTTCCCTACAGGATTTAGGTCTGTTGGGACGGAGCCTTTAAGTCCCTCTCTGTCTCTGGTGCCTATATAAAGTGACTAATGTTAGGAGGAAAGGTAGGGCGAGCTGGAGGAATGAATTATTGTAAATTCTGGGAATGAAGATTCCCAATGATTTCAGCTATCCCCAGTCCTTATTCTTCCTCAGCCTTGGATTTTTTTCTCTCACATGACAAATTGAGATGGGACATATGGCAGTAAGTAAAAAGATAAATAAATAATAAATAAATAAATAAATAAATAAATAAATAAATCAGCCCAACCAAAATGTTTATTGGTAAATAGAGGAAGAAAGAAAACATTTTCTTACTGTGTTTCACAAAAGTGGTCACACCAGTGTACTATATTACAATGCAAAAATGGGAATCTGAGGTTAGACCTTCTTGCATTAGAATCGTTCAATGCTCCCCATGGGGTTGGGAAGCCTTTGGAAAGCTTTTTCACACACGTTGTCACGGAGGCCTGAAACTTACCTTTGCCTAATTCTCCTAAGAGACTCTCTCCCAAAGACGGCTGATTATAGTGACGTGCCTCCAGAAAGGTAACAGCCGCAAGCGTGCATATACTGAGCAAACTATGGAGCCTTTGCATAAGTCAGCGCTGAGCTTCCAGGTGATTCATTTTTATTACATTTTAGAAGTCACAGGAAGGTCTTTCTTGTGCTAGAATCTCCAAGGTGACCACTTCTTACCCACTTCTGGGTACCATTTTCTATTAGATGCTAACTGGAGCATGCTCACTACGTTTAAGTGAGCAACATCATCTCAGCCACAGACCACTCCCACTTGTGTTCATGGAAAACTTTCTTGTGCCTTTTAGGCTTGAGACAAGGTCTGCTTACTTTAGGGAGGACCCAACACCATAAAGAAGGCCGTAGGACCGTAAGAAGAAGGCCCGATAGCTGCTTGCTAAGATGTAGTCTTCTTTGAGCTGTTTTATAAAGATGATTAATTATAGCATGTGCTTAATCACATGAGCATCAGAGCCAGCTGTCTGGGAATGAGAGCTGGCGGGCTATTAGTCGGGCTCCGATGGAACTCGATAGCTAACACCAGACGTACGATCGCTCCTTTCCACTCCAGGCCGCCCCTCCACCTGTGCTTTCCATCCAGGCTCCGGATCAGACTTGCTTTCCAATGTTGTCAGCTTTGCGTGCTCTTGAATTCTTTCCCTCTGCTGACCAGTGAGCTCAAATACCGCTTCAGTGGGATCAACAAGACAAGGCTTTAATTCAGTAATTAGTTTAGCAAATGGCTCTTAAGCAGAAGTCAGGGCCTAGGCTATTTAGATATGGGATGGATAATATAGTCCAAACGACTGTTCTCAGGGTACTTATATTTGGGGGTAGGGGCAGGGGGCCAATAAAAGATGAATGAAGAAGACAGTATCTGCAGTGGCAAGCTCTTTCTAGAAGAGGTAGTGGTTGGTGAGGTGTGAGCAGCCACTCCAGTCTAGTCTGGAGCTCTGTTCACTGCCTTTCATTGGGTCAGACTTCCAGGAATTGTGGCTTGGAGCCCGAATTCATGCTACATATTCATTCCCTTTTTGTTTAGTTTGACAGAAACCACTCCAAGTTTTCCCTGAAGCTGCTATCGCAGCAGATTTTGGGGTCGGACATTATTTGAGTGCCATCTTCATTAAACTCTCACCATTGTCTAACGAGACAGGGGCTGATATCCTTGATCTACTTCACATATGTGATACTTTACCTATCCTTTCTGCTTTATATCTGTGGCCCAGATCCACTGCAAACCTGGACCAAGGCTCTCAACTAACAAGAGGAAGAAAATGCTCCCCATTTCAACTGAGCCATACCACCTTTCATCTTTTTCCAAGATAGACCTGGGATGTCATAGCATTTCCTCCCCTTCCCGAGCATGCACCCAGGATGGGCTCAGACTCCCACAATCAGTTCCTAATCCCATAATGAAGCTCTTGAAAGACTAGCAAGATGAAGCTTCCTGGATAGGGACCTTTCATCTCAACAGTGGACTTGAAAGGACCCCATCTGCATACTGAGCTCTCCCTGCAAGGTCATTGCTCTTCCAGGGGGTGACTTTGTGATAGGTAAGCCATCTATCACTCCCAGAACAGGAAGGCTTTGAACTTATAAACTTCCTGCCGCAGCCTGGCAAGTAGCTAGAATATTCACACCTGGCAAGTAGCTAGAATATTCACACCTGGCAAGTAGCTAGAATATTCACGCCACCACAGATGGCCAACACAGCACTTCTATCGCTTCTCTCAGTGAGGATGGCATTGTTTTCAGGTGTAAGAGATGAAATGAATAATAGTGGCTAGAAAAAAATGCAAAAAAAAACATTTTTCTATTGTATTGTAAAATATAGAAGATAATATTACAATAATGAGAAATAGAAATGGATTCGTGTAATTTAATTCTGATATTTTTTATTTTGAACACAAGATTGTATCTTAGTGATTGGTCTCTTACAGGGTCAGTGTCTGTTTTTTAGGCTTTGACCAGTTTTCGACTTCATCAAAATTGTTCTTCCCACATATTTGTGTTCAGTAGACTTTACAGCTCATGGTGAAGACCACATTTTAACTTAAAAAAAAATTCACACAAAGCAGCAGTTACAAAGCAAAGTGTAGAACACAACTAAATTTTTGAGAAATTCTCAAGACTTTCCCTTTAGTATAAATTCCATGCCCAAGTCTTTGTGTGCTTGTAGTTGGTTCTACAGCCTTTTACTGGCTTTTCAGCTCTATCTATCTATCTATCTATCTATCTATCTATCTATCTATCTATCTATCTATCTATCTATCATCTATCTATCTATCTATCTATCTATCTATCTATCTATCTATCTGCTTGTCTGTCCATCTTTCTCTCTATCCATCTATCTAACATTTTAAGTGGAGATAAAAGCATATATACAGAGTGGCCATTATAATTTCTCATGCTTACTGTCTCTGTGCCACCATTTTGAACTTTGTATTCATCTTTACTGAAGGCTGTGTGGCGGCATAGGTTTGAAAACACACAAAGCCTAAAGTAGATTCAGACAACTCCAAGTCACTGCAAATTCACACCCAAACAGTACAAAATGGAACAAAACCCCAGCAACAGTATCACCAAGCACTCTCTGAATTGTCATCCATGCAATAGTTACCAAAAGGAAAAAAAACATAAACCCTCTATTACAAATCATATATATTATGCAAATAATATATTATATAAAATAAAAACAGCATCCCTTCAAGACTTCAGTTGAATTTAGAGCACTAGAGGATGTTTTTCCTGAGGGAAGACTCACAATTATCAATATAACATGGTAGTGAAAGGTAATGGATTTGAGTTCATTCGGTTGTTATGTTAGTATTCTCTATAGAGTGTTCTCACCTTTTCCAGGTTTGCCCTGGGACCTGTTTTTTTTTTTTTTTCCTAGACCTGCCCTATGGATTATTCTGATTGGGTGAGCACTAGCCTTGGCTGCCTCCCATCTCCTTTTGACCTTGGCCAGCCTTCACACCTTCCTCTCCCCTCCCATTTCTCTGGCTCACACACTTCTCACAAGATCATTGCCTTTCCCCTATTCATCCCGACCCTGCTGGCTAAGCCCATGAGAACACAGAGGCCCTCAAATCTCTGTTCTTATCCCTGGCCATTTTCTTTTCTTTTTTTTTTTCTAGAACCTACATTTTTATTTATTTATGTATTTATTTATTAAAGATTTCTGTCTCTTCCCCACAGCCGCCTCCCATTTCCCTCCCCCTCCCCCAATCAAGTCCCCCTTCCTCGTCAGCCCAAAGAGCAATCAGGGTTCCTTGCCCTGTGGGAAGTTCAAGGACCACCCACCTCCATCCAGGTCTAGTAAGGTGAGCATTCAAACTGCCTAGGCTCCCACAAAGCCAATATGTGCAGTAGAATCAAAGAACCATTGCCATTGTTCTTGAGTTCTGAGTAGTCCTCATTGTCCGCTATGTTCAGCGAGTCTGGTTTTATCCAAGGCTTTTTCAGATTCAGGCCAGCTGGCCTTGGTCAGTTCCCGATAGAACATCCCCATTGTCTCAGTGTGTGGGTGCACCCCTCGTGGTCCTGAGTTCCTTGCTCGTGCTCTCTCTCCTTCTGCTCCTGATTTGGACCTTGAGATTTCAGTCTGGTGCTCCAATGTAGGTCTCTGTCTCTGTCTCCTTTCATCGCCTGATGAAGGTTAATATTCAGGAGGATGCCTATATGTTTTTCTTTGGGTTCACCTTCTTATTTAGCTTCTCTAGGATCACTAATTATAGGCTCAATGTCCTTTATTTATGGCTAGAAACCAAATATGAGTGAGTACATCCCATGTTCCTCTTTTTGGGTCTGGCTTACCTCACTCAGTATAGTGTTTTCTATTTCCATCCATTTGTATGCAAAATTCCAGAAGTCCTTGTTTTTTACTGCTGAGTAGTACTCTAAAATGTATATATTCCATACTTTCTTCATCCATTCTTCCATTGAATGGCATCTAGGTTGTTTCTTTACAAACAATGCTGCTATGAACATAGTAGAGCATATACTTTTGTTGTATGATAAGGCCTCTCTTGGGTATATTCCCAAGAGTGGTATTGCTGGGTCCATGGGTAGGTTGATCCCGAATTTTCTGAGAAACCGCCACACTGCTTTCCAAAGTGGTGTTTGGGTTAAACACAAGGCCAGTTTCTAACCCAGTTGTAAGTACAGTGCTCTAGTCTGATGGGATTCCCAAAGACTTGCAATGCAGTCACAAGGACTTACAGAAAGAGTCCAGGCTCAGGCAGTGCAGCTGGAATCATAATCCTGCAGTGCTTCCCACACATTAGAGTTCAAGGCTGAAGCATTCTTGGGTCTAGGTGGCTTTCCAACAAACTCTAAACTCGGGAGAGCAAAGACTGCTATGTGTGACATGGCTCTCCCTTCCGTGGCAGCCATGGCTCTCGTCAGTCCCAGCATCCCTTCTGCCCAGCACTTGAGACTTCCCTTGAAGCATCCTTGCTATGTTTTGTCTCTTCTGGGTTTATAAATAAGAATGTTAGTCCTTGATATAGTTATTTCAAGAGGTGATGTGGACCTTTAGATGTGGTTGGTAGGGGTCTGTGGATCTCTGAGGATAGGACCTTTAGAAGGAAAGATGGGAAAAAGAAAGGAAGGAAGGAAAAAAGGAAGGAAGGATGAAAGAGAGAGAGGGAGGGAAGAAGGAATGGGAAAGGAAAAAAGGAAGGAAGAAAAGAAAGAAGGAAGGAAGTAGGGAGGATGAAAGAGAGAGGGAGGGAGGGAGAGAGGGAGGGAGAGAGGGAGGGAGAGAGGGAGGAAGGAAAGAAGGAAGGAAACAAGGAATGAAAGAAGGAAGGAAGGAAAGAAGGAAGGAAGGAAAGAAGGAAGGAAGGAAAGAAGGAAGTGCCTCATAAGATTCTCATATTCTCTTGAGAGCAGGTTATTACCAGAACAATTCGAATCCCAGGATCTTGTTTGGAGATGCAACCTTTCCTTTTCCTTTCAGACATGTTCCCACTGGTATGATTTCATCACAGTGATGTTTTCAACAGAGCTGAGCCAGTCCTTGCCTTGCCTTTAGATTTCCAGACCTGCCAGCTAATTCAACATTTTCTTAATAATAGTAATTGGTCTCATGCATTTTGTTACAGCAATGAAGAGCAAACTAACATAACCCTCAACATAACTAGTGTTCCTAGTGGCAATTGTTGCCAACGGATCCAATTTAATGTAGGAGAAGAAAACCATTCACCACCCTGGGCTGACAATTCCAAACTGTGACTGACTTAACTAGGAGGTAACTCTAAATTTTAGCATCCAAAGCATGGCCCAACTTTAACCTATGATTGTAACAAGCCATTCTGAGGCCGACTTCCCTAGGCTTATGCACAGGAATGCCTGGACCAAACACAAGGGAACCTGATAAAACTGCATTTTCTGGCATACAGAGGGACAAACAATAGCATTATGGTCAGAGATGGGCTAGGCACCGGGAAGACAAAGATCAGTAAGATTGGGCTCTTGCCACCCAAGAGCAGTAGAAAGAGAGCCAAAGCAGACAGACAAGAGCATGGCAAGGGTGCAGAAACAAGTGGGTGGCATAAAGAAAGACACCAATGCAGAACTAGAGCCTCCTGGAGTGAGAAGGGTGAGCACTCAGCTCCCAGGGCTTCATCTGTCTTATCTGTAAGATGAAGCAGGTTGAGACTGGATGGCTCTTCCACTGTCTAGCTGTGGGACTGGGCAGGTGTCTCATGCCTCTGAGCCCACCATCTCATCTGTAAGAGGGGTTAACTCATGGCATTTACCTGGCTAGACTTCTAGGAAGACTAACTCAATGCTTGGAAAGTGCTTATAGACAGCTCCCAAACTATGGGTCACTTCATTGAGTGTATAGACCCTGATACTTTAGCAATGGTCAAAGGCTCTGAACAGCGGATGGTCAATGTCAAATGTGCAGAGAGCCCAGTGTGTTCTGACGGTGCCAGATTCCACAGCTTCCACTTTCCTTCACTCTTGGTTCTGAACATATGCCACCTGAGCTCTGCCATCGTGCCCACACTATGCCAATAAACCCTTCCTGAAGATTCTTAATTTATATTTGAGACTATTCTATGTTATGAATTATAGTATTTTTGACTGTACACAGAAAGTTTCTGCTCTTATAGGAAAATCAGTTTAATTATAAAAATAAAACCTTTTAATATTCCTCTAGCATCATTCTTCAGTATGCGAGTATCCAATTAGTCTATCTTTGAGTTGTATCATGTTAGAAAATTTGATTTTAAAAATTGAAGTTAGAGTTACTGACTTCATTTTCACATATACCACACACATATAAATTTTGATTTGGGATTAGGATAGAATTTCTGGATATTTAAAAATGACCTTAAACATACACGTGGCATTTCATACTACATATTTATGCAAAGAAGTGTTCTTATCCTTGATTATAAAATTGATAGATCTATGAACTCTAAAAGACATTTAAGTCATTTTAACCACCTCCAGTATCAATCACTCAGACAATATTGGATTTTTTTCTTTTAAAATTTTATTTATTTTTATTGTGTATGCATATATACCATTCATACACATAACGTCCAGATGGCTGTGAACTGCCAGGTAGGTGCTGGGAGTCAAATACAGGTCCTCTGTAAGAACAGAAGTGCCCCTAAGCACAGAGTCAGCTCTCTACCCTAAGAGTGAATTCTTTATGCAATAATAAGAAAACATGTCTGTCTTATTGGTATACATATTTGCTTTCATGTTTCATGAATGGCAAAATTATACACATGCCAAATAATTGTTTTTAAATGTATTTCTTTATGATTATTATTAGTACATATTTGATTTGCACACCATTTTTTTTTACAACATTCTAAGGTTATATAAACGTTTCTTAGGTGAAAAGGACTTTGAATGGAGTGGGTTTAAGAAACTGGTTTTTATATGACTCAAGATAAGAGCAGTGGGTATTGCCTCTGAGGTTTCCCGATCTGAAAGTCCAACCATCAGATGTATTTAGAGTAAAGGTTACAGGAGGCTAACAGATTAATCAAGAAACAAAGCTTTGATTAGGGACAAGTAACTTTCTCAAGCATGGTGTAGGTGGTGAACCTCTGATTCCTTGACCCTGCACACTGGCACCCCATTTCTCTCCTCTCTGGTGTAGCTGTTGCATGGATGTTGGCTGGTACTCAGTGGGGTAGCAGGAGACAGGCTTCAAGGGGGAAATCAACTCTCTAGGCTTAGGGGGCTGAATCTGTGGCTATGGATGAACATGGAGCAGTGATGGAGGAAGGTCATTGGTTAATTAATAAAGAAACTGCTTGGCCCTGATAGGTTAAAACATAGGTGGGTGGAGTAAACAGAATAGAATGCTGGGAAGAAGAGGAGGTGAGGTAAGATGCCTCAGACAGACGCCATGCTCCCCTCTCCCAGGCAGACGCGATGAAGCTCTGACCCAGGATGGACGTAGGCTAGAATCTTCCTGGTAAGTGCACCTTGGAATGCTACACACATTATTAAAAATGGGCTAGTTCAGGTGCAAGAGTTAGCCGAGAAGAGGCTAGATATAATGGGCCAAGCAGTGTTTAAAAGAATACAATTTGTGTGTTGTTATTTCGGGGCATAAGCTAGCCAGGCAGCCAGGAGCTGGGCTGTGGGAAGAGGCCCACAGCTCCTACTACAGGGCAGAGAGGGAAAGAGGCTAGAAGATGAAGTCATTGACTAAATTATTCCTTATGTCAGGCATCACAGAACAGAATATATCACTAAATGTAAGGTATAAGAGAAAACCCAAAACTTATGAAAAAAGAAAGGAAAGGAAAAACCCACAATGGATAGTATACAAAGGGCCAAACAGGACTAAGCACAACACAGTTGTTTCTGATTAGCACCCAGAAGACAGCTAGGGTCTAAAGCCAGAATCCATGTCCAGCAAAGAGTTCCCCCACCAACCTCACAAATCTCTATTTTACCCACAATGGAGAAGCTACTTCATCTTCTTAATTAGGAGGTGAGTGGAGGGATGAATGGAAGATGTGTCAGCAGCAGGTTTTGTGTGTGTGTGTGTACGTGTATGAGTGAGTGTGTGAGTGTGTGTATGTATGTGTATGTGAGTGTGTCTGTGTGTGTATGTGTGTATGTATGTGTGTGAGCGTGTGAGTGTGTGTGTTGAGGGGTTGTGGCAAGCAGAGTTATACATTTAACAGAGAACAAAGAAGACCTTCCAGGAGATCATGTCAACCAGCTTCGAGGCTGAGGACTGATTAAGAGGTTCCCTTCCGGGGAGACCGTGGCAGAAATTCCCCTAAGAAGGCAGATGACAGAAACTGGAGCTTAGTGCTGTGAAATCAACTCATCCACCCACATTCAGAGTAAGTCCTGCCGTTTCTTTGGAAATGTGTATTATTATCTGTCTCTAGCAAACAAGCGGGGCTGTCCACAGTGCACAGCCTAAGTCATCTGTGTTATGTGACTCGTCATCTCACTGTGTTTGGATTCTGCTTTCCTGCCTCTCTCCTTAAAGGCGCATTCTTGGAGATAAGCAAAGGTGCATTTCAGTGATTGCCGCCGTGAAGAGACACCTTTCATTACTGAGTCTTTTATTCATTTTTTTTTGTGTGTGTGTGTGTGTGGTGGGGGACTGTTCTTATACCTGTGAGTTGAAAAGGGAGATTGTATCTGGGTCAAAATTAAGAACAGATTAGCATGTACCAAAGGAAAGGACAAAAGATTCTGGTAGGTTACTGCATGCTCAGTCAACTGATATGTATTGTCATTTTTAAAGATATGTATTTTATTTGATGTTTGCCTGCGTGTGTGTATGTATACCACCTGTGTGCATAATGCCCTCACGGGCCAAAAAAGGGCTTCTAATAATCTAAACTGGAGTTGCAGATCATTGTTAAACAACACAAGGGTGCTGAGAACCATCCTATGCAAGAACAGTAAGTCCTCTGAACCTCTGAGCTGTCCCTCCAGCCTCCCGTTGATTTTTTTTTTAACTTATTGCTCCCCCGCACCTCTATATGAATAAATGTTGATCCTCACTGAGTATGCTATAGGCTGCCAAATTAAGATATACTTTGTACCTGAAGATGTATATATAACTATATATTCTTTGTCCATGCAGATGAGTGTTTTAAGGGTTTATCCACAGAGTAGTTTCCCAGGGATGATGTCAAATCAATGACTTACTTGGAAAATCTTCTTCAAAGAGGTGTCCCTCCAAACATGAATATGGGGTGGTGCTTGCCAATGGTTTATATGATGTATCTATTTCATACATACTTATTAGCATTGTAGATTAGTTTTAAATTCTACATTTCCTGCCAAGTTATTAAGTTTTTCTCATTTCTTCAATGATGATATTTAATGTCTACCTTTAATGTTGGAGTCATTTACACTTTATCATATACTCTGTTCATTTCAAGTTTTTATAATTTATTTATTTTAATTTCATTTTACATTCCAACTATCCTTTTACCCCCCCCCTCCTCCATTGCCTCCTCACAAGCTTACCTCCCATCCACTCCTCCCAGTGGGTAGGGGCTAGGATGAGACATCAACAAAATCTGGCACATTATGTTGGGGCAGGACCAAGCCCCTCCCCACTACATTAAGGCTGAGCATGGCATTCCACTATAGGGAAGGGGCTCCAACAAGCTAGCTCATGTACCAGGGATAGATCCCAGTCCTATTGCAAAGACCCCTCAGATAGACCAACTTTCACCACTGTCTCCCATATATGGAGGACCTAGTTCAGTCCATGAAGACTCTACAACTGTCAGTCTAGAGTTCGTGCTTTTCTCCAAGCTTGGTTTAGGTGTCTCTGTAGATTTCTCTATCATGATCTTGACTTTCCTTTCTTTTTCCTCTTTCCTCTCTTTGACTAGATTCCTGGGGCTTGGCCTAGTTGCTTATTCCAATTTTGAATCTATTTCTTATAGTAAGAACTACCCAACTATTAAGGAACTGATTGAATTTTTAGATTGTCTGTTTAAAAAATATAGCATTCAATATACTACACTGGAGTATAAAAAGACTGTGTGTGGGGGGTGGGGGGGTGCAATATGTGATGTGTTTTTGTATGTATGTGTGTGTGTGCATACCCGTGCTAAAAGGGATCATTTATACTTTTAGGCAAAAATGTATTTTAATTTGTGATGGTATTTGAATTTATTATTGCTTTTCTTTATGATTTTTGGCTTTCTAGCCTGTCTTCTCCCCCAGCTATTTTAAAGCTCTTGTTTTCATATTTAAATCTTAGACCCAGGTGGAGTTTACCTTGGCGTGGGAAGTGAAGTAGAGTAGTAGCACAGCTGACATTTCTGATTGGAGCTTTAGGTCATGCTGTGATGGGAAAGTAAAGGGACTCAGTTTGAGTCAAGATGTCCTTAGGGTTTCTGTGCTGCAAATGTGGTTTTATTCCTATGCAGTCCAAGTTGGCTACAAACTCAATATCCACCAGGCTCAACTCCTGCGTTTTGGGATTTCGGGAGTGCACCGCTACAAAAGAAGGTCACACTTGTGTTTCCTGGAGGTTTCACAGCTAGATAACGCCTGGAGCTCCACAGGTTGCTTTCCTAGTTCGTGACTGCGTTTCTATAGAGGCTAGAGAAAGTGTACCCCATCAAGGGTCCTTTTGCCAAATCTCTCAGTGAGAAAACAAGAAGAGCTGGGAAGATCTTGAGTGACCAGGCAGGGCAATTCTTCACCTCCATGGTCATGTCTATGCCTTTATTTCAGTTTGTGCTATGAACAAGGAGCCTTGACCCCTCTGCCTTCTTTAGGAATGCACAATCTCAGGGAGACAATATCTTTTTTAAAATTTTTTTATTTCATTTTATTTTTTAGGTTGCAATATCAGTATGGGATGCAACCTTTGGGTCTAAAAAGTTCAAGAGCAGCAGTGTTTTACTTTTTATTCCATCAGCTTGAAGTAGGTCTTCAAAAACAATAAATCTACTTTCAACTAATTTTTCATTTATTTTAAAGTTGAGAAAGAATTCAAAGCAACTCAATCACCTTTAGTTCAACCATGGCTGGAAGTGGAGTTCCCCTAATTCAGCAAGGCCTCAAACGCTGAGCACAAACAGAGCTCTAGCTGCTGGGAATGCCTGGCTCCTCAACCCAGAAAAGAGCCCACTGCTGCTGAAGGACTTCTGACCCAGTGTGTGGTGGGAGGCTTCCTATATAGACATTTGTTGAGTGCAGTCATTAATAATAATAAATAGTCTAAAGTCTCAAGAAACAGAGAACAAAGTTCAACTCCTAAACCTGTGTCAAAGGTGTTATCAAAACTCTCCTAGCTAAATCAATAGCAGTTGTCTGCTTCCTCCCAGAGCAGGGGAGAGAGGCGTTTGCATTTCCCAGAGGGGACAGCACTGCTTTGGCTGCAGTGTTTATAAGTTCGTGACAAGGTCAGTAGTGAAATAATACACATGATTTCTGCCTCAGTGAGCACTGTATGCTGGCTGTAAGGTGACGGGAAAAGGCTCTGTCAGTGGCAACACGAGCAAGTTCAAGACGGCTCCGACTCATCTTTAAGGGTTTGCGATGCCTTAGAAACAAGTCAGGGTTGGTAGATTATGGTTCCCTCTTTAATCCTTCACCAGTCACTGTTAAAATCCACTCCAAATAAGCCACTTGTTTTAAGAGAGTACTTGTGGTTTTTAAAACCCAGGTAGGTCTTTGGTTAGGTAGTAAGTCATTTCTTTCCATATTTCATCTCTAAAAAGACAGGCAGAGGGACTCTCAAGTAGGCAATGCTTACTCTCGAGATTGTGCCAAGCCTTGACCACAGGGCATAGGAGCTCCATCTCCTAGTCCTCTCTTACGATGTTTTTCCCCTATCAAAACCAAGCTCCTAGGTTTGGTATTTCCTGATATTTTCTTATACTCTTCCAGAAGGAATGGAAGAATCTCCTGGGCACTTCAATACTTTTCAAAGAGCTATCAGAACAGATGCTATTTGAACTTTCTGTGGAAATACTTACATCGACATGTTCTACCCCTGTGGTGACCATTTCTTCCTCAGTCTACTGCAGAGAGACTTGTCAAGGTCAACGTTTTCTCATTTCTTGCTCAGCCTGCTTTTCCCCACCTTGAATAAGTCGGAGTATTAACAGGCCAGGCCAGTAGGAGCTGATGTGACTTACTGCTTTTCTTAGGGAGACCTTGAGATACTTAAAGACTGTATTAATTTTTTAAAAAGCTTTAAATGCTTCTGCTTATCAAATGCTAACCACATTTGAGCCTTCCCCTTGTGTAGAGCCCATCCATAGTTTCTCATTATCATCAGAACTTACTGAAAGTATTATACCAACAATTCCCAAGACTCTACCTTGACTTCCTCATGGGAGAATAAGGAAATACAATAACCTTTAAATATTTAAAGTATTCATCTGTCAACTTTGACAGGTATTTATAGCCTGGAAGTCATCACCAAAATCAAGAGAGTAAAATAAAGAACCTATTATACTTTACATTTTTATCATATTATATTTATTTTCTCTTCTCTTTTTTATTTTCCTTCTGATTTTGATAAAGCCAGGGCCTTGTACATGCTTGGCAAGAACCCTATCACTTTCATCTCCACCCCATAGGGCCCCTTTCACTCTATGCCCCACTTTACTCCCATCGCAAGCAATCATCAATTTTTCTGCTGTTGTTGTCTATTAGTTTGCCTTCCTCCTTTGACTCAGCACATCCGTGATATTGCATGTAGGAGTAGTCTGTCCCTTTTTACTAAGCTTTAACTAGCTGGTGAATATCTTGGGCAGGTAGGATTACATAGTAAAAATGGCAATCTTACCAAAAAACAATTTACAGATTCAATCAGAGCAATAACCATCAAAACCCAGAAAAATTTTTCAAAGGCCTTTAAAGAACAATACTCAGCCTCATATTTAAAAACAACAATAACAACAACAAAAAAACCAGGATAGCCAAAACAATCCTGTACAATAAAGGAACTTCTGAAGTCATCACCATCCCTGACTTCAAGCTCTACTATAGAGCTACAATAATGAAAATAGCTGGGTATTTGTTGAAGGAGGAGTGGCAGGGCTGCGTCCCTGGCACCCGGCCGCCCGCATGGCTAGCTTATGCCCGAAATAATTACATGGAAACTGTATTCTTTTAAACACTGCCTGGCCCAGCTAGTTCCAGTTTCTTATTGGCTAGCTCTTACATATTGTTCTAACCCATTTCTAATATTCTGTGTAGCCCACGAGGTGGCTTACCAGGGAGGATCTTAACCTGCGTCTGTCTGGAGTGGAAGAATCATGGCGACTCCTTGACTCAGCTTCTTTTTCCCATCATTCTCTTCTGTCTACTCCACCTACCTAATTTTCTGTCCTATAAGGGCCGAGGCAGTTTCTTTATTATTAACCAATGAAATCAACAGATAAGATACAAGACCCACCTCCATCAGGTATTGGCATAAAAACAGACAGGAGGACCATTGGAATCAAATTGAAGACTGAATGTAAATCTATGAACACCTAACTTTTGACAAAGAAGCTAAAATTATAAAATGAAAAGATGGGAAAGCATCTTCAACAAGTGGTCCTGGTATAATTGCATATCAACATGTAGCAGAATGCAAATAGATCCATATCTATTGCCATGCACAAAAGTTAAGTCCAAATGGATCAAAGACCTCAACATAAGCCAGCCACACTGAACCTCATAGAAGGGAAAGTGGGAAGTACACTTGGTTTTGTTGGCACAGGAGACTACTTCCTAAATATAATCCCAGTAGCACAGACACTGAGAGAAACAGTTAATAGATGGGACCTCCTGAAACTGAAAAGCTTCTGTAAAGCAAAGAACATGGTCAACAAGACAAAACAACAGCCTACAGAATGGGAAACTATCTTCACTAACCCCACATCAGACAGAGGTCTGATCTCCAAAATATACAAAGAACTCAAGAAATTAGACATCAAAAGCACAAATAATCCAATAAAAAATGGGGTACAGACCTAAACTGAGAACTCTCAACAGAGGAATCTCAAATGGTCAAAAGTCCCTTAAGGAAATGCTCAACATCCTTAGCTATCAGGGAAATGCAAATCAAAACAACTCTGAGATACCATCTTAAACCTGTCAGAATGGCCAAGATCAAAAACACTGATGACAACTTATGCTGGGGAGGATGTGCTTGAAAATTATATCTCAGACATTGTGCTAATTGCTTCTCATGAGTTATCTTATTTAATTCCCATGATTACCCTCTAATGCTATCATTATTTGCTCTACCAACACCTGAACCAAGACTTGGAGAAGTAAACTAACCTTCACAATGTCTTGTAACTAGCACATTACTAAACCGAGATGTAAGCAAATTCATATCTTCTATGCTCCATGTGTCCAATTGTGGAAAGTGAATGAAGTCCTGAAGGGGAAAAAATAGAAAAAAAGAAAGGACACTGACAAGAAGACGAGTACTTAATTTGATAAGCCCCATGACAGAAGTGTCTCGGAAAGCACAAAGTTCTGCACATGCTTGTACCCAAAGAGTCTGCCTTGCTTTAGATGGTGACCCCAAAAGTAAGTAAGCATCAGAATGGGGAATGGAAGAAGTAGGGATGAGGAGATGAGCAGGTTCTAGGAAGACTGTGGTTAATCCAAGAACAGTCTTAGATGTTCAACTACGTCATCTCAGGACAGATGAGCTCACGCTACTCACTTTCTCTAATGCTCTCTGTCACACCACTGTCCAGATGCTAACAGAGGTGACAGAAATGCTCATAGACAAGGATGTTTAATGCTTCTAGTAAGAATGTATATTTGACTTGTGCCTCGTAATGATAAACATCTTACTTTATGTACCTGATGCCAAATAATTCTACAGAGAATGAATCTGGTCCTTGGAAAGTCAAATAATACAGTCAGAATAAAATTCTGATTAATTGAATTAGTCTGAATTACTTGAAGCCAGTGGAAGAAGTGGTGAACTAGATGAAGGACAAGCTCAGAACCTGTCCACAGATCTAGAAAGCCAAAAGGATCAAAGTCGTGATGACATTAGGAGAGATTGGGGCATTGTAGCAGCTTCCAAAACTCACTCCTTCCCTGTTCCCCCTGAACAAATCCCAGCTGCATCTGGGATTCCCTTTCTCTTAACAGTCACAGTCTTCAGGGGCAGCCCCCGTTCCCAGCTTAGAAATGGATCTGATTGGTCTAAACCAAACACAAGCAGCCATATCCCGCTTGACAATGGGTAGTGAGGTTATGAGCCTTTGACACAACTCTGGCCACAGAGACTGGAGAGGAAGTCTTCTGGGAGCTTATGGCAAAGGTCCCTTTAGAAACCTTCTTGAAGAGGATGTTCTGCAGAACTTATTTGTGATTCCCTGCATGCCCTTGTCACTGGATACGACAACATATCCTGCATTGCTACCATTGCTTGTGACAATGGGGAAGGAGAAGCAGTCTGGGAGCACTTCGGGAAGGAATTGAAGAGGAGAAAGAGCCTGGATTCCTGTGGCAAATGTAGCCTCGGGCTCACTAAATAAAGAGGGTTAATTACAAAACATCTACCTCTTCTCAGACTATAGTCTTCTAGAGCCAACAACCCTAAAATCCTAATTAATAAGATTTCTTTTAACACTAACATATGTAATGTTTTATTTTCAAGGTTATAAAATTAATTGTGTCAGAATTAATTAGAGACCCTACTTCTACTAAGACATAACTGACAGATTGTGTTGAAGAAGTAATGTTTTAAAGACTATTTATAGATCCTTATCATCCATTTCTATTGTATCCCATAATATTTGGTGCTGTTTCTATGTCTGGGCATAAGACATGATAGTGTATTCTCTCTGTGTCCTTGAGTAGTACTGACACTTAGAGGCTGTATATGGAAGACGAACTAGGAAGACACAGTTTCGCATGGCAGAACTCACATGAACGCCCTCAGAACAGACGAGTCAATATCTGCCCTGTGGAAGAGAAGACTCGGTAGGGCACAATAGTGCAAGTCCTCACAGAGGAGCCTGCTACAGTTCTGTAGGTTCAGGGTCCAAAGCAGGATCCAAAGGGCAACTGTCAGGGACACGTAATGCAGCCTGAAGTTTGGCCTTATTAAAATGACATCTGCCTTACAACAGAAAGACTAAATCTCGACACAGTGATCTGTCATCAGAAGATGTGTAGCTGTTTCTTCTGAATTGAAATAGTCCCTTCTTGAGAGAAGAGGAGGGCTGTAAGGCTTGGGAAGCTAATGAGGTCTAGGAGGCTCAGAAAGGAAGGAGACTTCTTCCCAAGTGTCTTCCTTTGCTTGTCTGTTGCTATGCTAGATACCACGACCAAAAGCCACTTGGGGAGGAAAGAGTTTATTTCACCTTTTCAGGCTATAGTCCATCATCAAGGAATGTCAGTCAGGGGAGGGACTTAAGGCAGGAACCTGGAGGCAGAAACTAGAACAGAGACTTCTGAGGAACCCTGTTGACTGGCTTGCTCAGCCTGCTTTCTTATACAATTCAAGACTACCTGCCCAGGGGTGGCATTGCTCACAGTGGACTGGGCTCCACCCATATCAAATGTTCATTAAGAAAAAGTCATTCCACAGACGTGCTCACAGGTCAGTCTGATGGGAGTTGTTAGTCATTCGCAGCACTCTCTTCCCATGTGACTCTGGTTTGTGCCATCTTGACAAAAACCAAACAGCACAATAGGGCTCTAAATGATAAATAATTGCTGGGCAGAGGAGATGGACTTTGGTGGAGCATCCTGCAAGCTTCACATGGAGCTCCAAGGATGCAGCTTTCATGAATGGTCACCATGCTGAGGTCAGCTTTCCATGATGTAGTTATGTTTGAGTCCCTCAAGTTTCTGTAATTAGCCACAATAGACCCATTGGTTCAACAAGCTGGCCTGGGTTAGGATCAGCTATTTGCATTGTCAATTGCCCTGTCTTGGGTGAAGAGACATTTGTTCATGTCTCCCCAGGAAAGTTGAGGCAACACAAATGTTCTAACAGATAATGACACATGTACACAGAATCCATCCTGTTCTCACTGAGGACCTACTAACAGCTGGTGTTTGATAGAAGTACACTATGGAGACAAATGTAGTCTAATCTCTGAACACAGCACTTTTCAGGTTGACTATAGGATAGCGGGCAAGTAGCTAGTCATCTACATGACAATGATATTGCAGCATTTGTAAAGGTTTATGGGGTGTCTTTGGAGAGCTTGTATAAACTCTGACTTTGGGTCATGAGAAGATCCTGCATACAATTTGTATACTGCATAGAGTTTGTATGTATTTATTACTAATGATTTGGAGTTTTTCTGTGCGCAGGTAAAAAAGCAGCACAGGGAAATTCAGTGAATAGCAAACTCTTAGCAATTCTTCGGATTTTGTACCACCTTGCAAAGGAAGAGAAGCATAGTGTAAATGGAAAGGTATAAGGCACACGGCGTGTGTCCCTGACTTCACAGGACTACACTAGACAGAGCCTTAGATGAGACCATGAGAGGAGAAGTTGTTTTGTTTGGGTGGATGATGGCTGTGACTTAGGCTCAGCGGGTGAAGCAGAGAGCATATTTCCAGGCAGAGGCTTGGAGCTGGACACAGAAGAGAAGACACCCACCATATAGGCAGCAAGGAAGGCATCCAGGGAGCGGTGTTTGCCTTGGTTTACTTCCCAATGGAAAACTTGCTGCTTAGTCATTTGGTTAATCATTTCAGGTGGACTGATAAATAAAAAATCCCCCAGGCTCAGGGGTGCTTCTTGGATCAATGGTGGGTGTTTAACTAAAGCATATGGCCCTGGATTTAGTTAGGAATTTAGTTGGAAAAGGTGGTTGAGGTTTGGAAGGGTAATTGTCTCTTGGTGTTTAAAAAAAGGGCTGTAGAGTCAAATATTACCTGAGATATAAGAAGCAATAGCCCATGAGAACCAGGATGGCAAGCCATTCCAACAGACAGCTTCTTTATTTCCTCATCACCAGCCTAGAATAAATAGAAAGGGGGTTTTGAATATGACCATTTGAAGAAGACATATCATAGTTGGAACAACAAGTTGTGATGTGAGAAGCTGGGAATCTCTGGGGAAACAATTCCCAGTTTAAGCCCTCGGCCTTCTGGGTGATAAGACTGTAGAGAACTCTCCTAACTTCTGAGTTTATCAGTCTCATCTGCAAAGGCTACAAGTATGTAGATCGTATAGGGCAGTTTGGGGAATTCCATGACTCAGTATAATGTCTAGTTGTTCAGTGAGAGCAGTCCTATCCATGAGAGGGGGGCTCACTAATTACAGCCATCAAGGTTATCTTATTCTTAAAAAAATAATGGAGGTCAGAAAATGAGTTACTAGTTTGGTCTTACTGGATTTTATGGTCAACAACTGATTCAATATATATGAATGTACTGGGAACATATGGGAAAATCCCATCTCCTTTCATGGAATTGTGTTCTACAAAGATACAGTGACGAGCAAGTAAACAAGTGATCCTGGTGCTCCTAAAGCAAAAATTGGAAAGATGAAGCATCAAGCAGCAATGTTGAAGCCATGGAAATCTTCACCTGTGCTGTGGTTGAGAACACTAGCTGAACCTGGATATCTGGAAAAGGATGTCTGTCCTTGAAGGATGTCCATTTCTGAAGGTTGTCCTTTCCTGAAGGCTGACATGAGGCCTCCATTGAAAGTTACACCGATGTGGTGACTTCGTATCCCATAAGTCACATGCTTAAAATGTCTAAATGAAGTCAGGTTCCAGACACATTGGCTCCTTCATCTCCAAGGCCCCCACTCTTCTGGTGTGGGACTAGTTGAATGACTCATTCACTAAGCATTTTGGCAGAACTTTCAACCAAGTGTATTTTTAGAAGTGAGTTCGTGTATGAAAAAAATGCATTTGGAGGGGTTGGGTGAATAATGGGAAAGCAGACTAAGGAAGCAAACAGGTTCTCAAATATACCAACTCATAGCGGTAGATAGAGGAGGACTTACTGGGTGGTTTACGGAGTATGCAAGGTGAAAAGCAGGCAGGATAAAAATACTGTTTTGTTCCAAGTCTCACACACAAGGGCTTCAGCTATGAAGCAGGAGTGAGGAGATAGGAAATAGTAAGTTGTAATGTTTTAAGTATGCATTCGAATATCATCATTGGTTCAGTATTACTTGCCCCTCAAAAATCCATATGGTAAAGATTTGGCTCTACTGGGAAATGGTGGAACACCCTTAAGAGATGGAGCTAGGAAGGATGTTCTCAGGACCCTGGAGCATGCCCTAAAAGTGCATTGTGGGGCCCCATCTCTTTCTCTTTTGCTTCTTGGTTGCAAGGCTACAAGTTTGCTTTATCATGTACTCCCTGCCATTGAGATCTGGCATGCCCACCTGAGGGTAAACCAATGGTCTGGTCCAATCTTGTGCCTGCCTCTCCTCTCCAAACTGTAAGTCAGCTTCCCTGCATAAGTTAACTGGCTCAGCCATCACATTAGAAAGACAGAATGCTTCCTAACACAGAAGTAGAAACCAAAATCAATTTTTGAAGGGTTTGGGCAACCTCTCTAGGGCCCACATGAACAACTTAGCACGTGAATGTAAGGAGAAATCTTATCCTGCCTTTGAATTTGCAGTTTGACCCTGGAAATGTACACTTTGGGTGGCGGAATGGTGTGAAAGGTTTACCACAACAGGAGTGGGTGTGAAACACGGTAGTAAATACCTAGGGAATTGCACATAGATGTCTGAAGAGAAGATGGCGAGCCTTTAATTCTAGCCCCATACTGTGCAGCCACGGCTGTTAACTGCATGGGCTTTACACTTAGAATACTTTAATACAATTGTGTCATCACTTCAGAACCCATTCTGGGAAATATTTGCAAGATTTCACTCAGATTCTTCTGTTATGGGGAGCCAAGTGCCTGGTTCAAAGCAGAGTAATCATTTATTTTACTGTAGGTGCCTAAGCCTCAAGTCTGCTTTTATTTGAAGTCTGTTTGCTTTCTGGGGAGTGCTACTGTCTCAGTATTCCTAAAGGGTTTCCTGTACCTTTCCAAATGTAGCTGGAATGTCTTGTCCTCCTCCTCATGTTCAATCTCCTCCTCCTCCTCCTCCTCCTCCTCCTCCTCTTCCTCTCCTTTCTCTTACTTCTCCTCCTCCTCCTTTTTTGCCTCTTCAAGTTCATCCTTTTTCTCCTCTTTTTTCTCCTTCTTTTAACTTTTGAGATAGGGTCTTTCTACATAGCCCAAGTGAGGCTTGAACTTATGACCCTCTATCTCAGTCTCCTATATACTGGAATGATGGGTGTGCACCACCATAGGCAATGATTGCCATCGTCAACTTCTTCTTAAGAAGAGTCACCCATTCTCAGATCTGATGTCCTGTGTTATTTAATGAGGTTTCAATTTCCTGTCTGTCATTGTCCTACTTGCTGTTAGTTGTGGTGTCCACTACATATCAGACACTGAATTTAAAAGACAAAATCTTTCATCAGCACTTGCTACACAGCATTACACGTAGTGAACGCGGCCATCACACCTGGCTGCTCTCTAATATTTATCTAAGTGACAGAGAGATTCTGTTATTTTATTGATGATGTAAAGTTCCTAACTTGATGTTAACCCCCTGGTAGGAGCTAGAACCAGAATTTGAAACCCGTGCTCTTATTTCAAAATGTGTTTTTTCAACAACAGTGTTACATGGCTTCTTGTACCTGTGTTAGCTGGTATTATGTTTTATTTATGTTAAAATTGGTTTCTCTACGTGAAATGCCTGCATATGTTATGCTGAATTGGATGCGTGAGTGGATCCCGGGCTGATGAGGAGTCTAACTACCAGCTCTGCCTATGTGCCAGGAAACAAAGTTATTCGTGTCATCAGGACCGTTGGGAGATCACGTAAACAGAGCTGGTAGCAGCAGGCTCAGAGATGATGAGGATCATTCAGTGTAATGGTAGTTGCACAGAAAGAGTGTTATGAAAGCCTAAGTATTTCTTCATTTGGGAAAAATTTTAACGAGAAACAAAATGTACTGTTACACGTGGAAGAAACTATGTTCTTTTTCACTTAGTATCCTGAGCATGGAGAAGTGCTGCAAAGCTCTTAGTTACACAGAAGCCTCAAATCCCTGTCTAGACTCTTCTACTACATCCATCCCTGTCTCGTTATGACTTCTCTATATTCTGATTATAGTTCTTACTGTCACACGTTTCAAAGCCAGCCAGTCACCCCCAGTCAAGACGGTTGGTTGGATGTGACTCATCTCCTTGGCCCAATGTTTAGCGTCAGAATCCTTGAGGTACAAACAGCAGGTCTATACAGACAGAAGGGAGTGAAATGATCATGGGCAGGAAGGTAAGAAAACAATCTTTCTGAAAGGGCTGAATTTGGAGAAGATGAGATATATACATTCTTGAGGCAAGGCACACATTGCTTTTCTAGGGGGATGAAATTCACTCAACGCCTGGCAAACGTAGACAGAACTTCAGAAAACATACATCATACCTGTTTCTTCTCTCCTCCATTTCTTCTGGAAAGCCAAATGAAAAGCCTTCCACTTTGATAACCATCAAGGCCTTAAAATAACTTGAAGTAATATTTATTGTAGAGTTAAACCAAATGGGCAGCGTTGTCATCCTGGAAATAATAATCCTGACTATTAAAGACAGCATCTGGCAATTGAGCAAATTACTGATCAAGCACCCGTGAATGCATATAAAGTGAATGTCCGATGTGTGCAGGGTTTTAAGTAAGAAATTTAATGGACATAACGGAGACAAAATGGATATCGTCCATGCTCATGCTCTCCTTCTGCTAATTATCAAATAAGGATCAAGAAATTTAAGTAAGATTGCGATCATGGCAGCTGTTTCAATCTACTGTCACAGTGTGCTAGCCCTGTGAGCACAGAGTGCAGAGGAAGGAGACACCTGGGGTAAGCTGAAGGGATCCTGGCCCCAGGTGGGTCTCTGTGGGTCTGCGGCCATGTTTAGGATTTACACCTTTCCCAAGACTCTCTGAGGGTTTTAAGCACTGATTTCATATAATTAGGTTGTTCTTTCAAAAGACAACTGTGCCTTGTAGAGAAAGAGGTAGAGGGCTGGTGGGCATTGTGAGGACATTTGTTGAGTGGCTTTTTATTGAACTGAGAGTAGACAGCAATGGAGACCAGCTTTTTTGTTGTTTTTGTAGGGTGCTTGGGGATATGCAAATGAACTCATTCCCCTCCTCTGATTGCAAACGGAAGTCTGTGGGTTGAGCCACATTTTGGGGGGACTACTCGTCAGCAGCTGGAAGCAGCATCCAGTTCATTTGACTTCATCAGAATGCTTTGGCCTGATGAAATAAATGGGTATTTGTGGCAGGCAGGGGAAATACATGATTATTAAGGTGTTGATATAGAACGTGATTCCTTTCTGCTTTCAGCTGTAGCTTCATCACATCACTTTACAAAGGATACTGGGTAGTTTGCTCTTGTTCACTAACCATTGAAAAATGGCTCAAACATGTAATCTCAATCTCAGCACTTGGGAGGCCAAGAGTGGGTAAAGGCTTTTGCTGCCAAACCTGATGTCAATCCTCAGGACCCTTATGGTGGAATGTGAATTGTAACAAGTCGAAGGTAGCCTGGGATACATATTAATTTTCAGATCAGATCAGTCTAGATACAGAGTAAGAGCTTTTCTCAAAAGTCTCTCAAAGCACTGGTGTGGTGTCTCACACTTAGCAAGCCAAGGAGGAGGATTGCCAAGAGTTCCAGGACAGCCTGGGCTACTGAGCAAGTACTAGGTTAGCCTGGGCTAAAATAGCAATTAAAATAACAAAAGCTTTCTAAACTTAAAGACCAGTTTGGAGCCCTAATCTGACTAGAGTAAAGTCTTATTAATCTTTGTATTCCTCGTGCATAACTCTAGAGAACAATTTCTTTATTTGAATACATGAAGAAAGAAAAAAAAAACTTTCTCATGTGAAGAAGAGGGATATCAGACAGCAGGAACGAAAATGAAAGGGTTTGGTGAATTACAGCCACATGGATGGGAACACATCAGGCAGAGTGTCAGTCTTTTCCCCCTTCAGTTTCCAGCTGTTGATCTGGATTGTCATTTGTATTTGTTCTCCCCACCCCCTTCCATCCACACGCGCAAATGCAATAGATTAAGTGGTTATTGCTGGCCTGGTTATCTATGGTATTTCCAGAGTTCTTTAGTGCAAACATGAAAATAAACACAGTCTCTAAAAATTCTTGCCTTCTGAGAATTGGACGGTGGGTCCCAGGGAAACGTGATAACCCAGGCGTGTCTGTCCCCATGGCTCAGTTTTGATTTCACAGGCCGGCACAGCTCCGGGTAAGCACTAGGAGTGTGAGTTATCAGCAGCTATCTTTTGAATCTGGAGGCTGAGTGTTCAGGGAAACGAGGGCTCATAAAGATGTCTAGGGAGGAAGACAAGACACTGATGAATGGATCCTGGGCTGGGATCAGGGCTACGAGGCCAGTGGCTTTGGGGAGTTATTCACAGGGCGGTGGGTGTTTTCTTAGACTTTATAGCCACTGGAAGGCCGAGGAAACTGGACGGAGGCCACAGAAACAGTGAGTCAAAGCCCTGGCTGGTTCTTGACAGATGAGTGTAAAACCAGTGTCATCTTTGTTGGTAAAGCTCTCTCCTGGGTTAGACTCCCCTTGCAGACGGGGTCCTCCCTGTTTTCCCACTCAGCGGCTCTGCCGTTCATCATGTTGCCAAGCTAGAACCGTGTGTTCACTCTCAGGAGCCTTGGACCCCGACGAGTGTCACAAACACACGGGACAGCCAGGAATAAGGCAAATGAGGCGGAAAGGCCCTTGAGCAACTAGAGGCTTTCAGTCGTACACCTAAAATCCTTTCCTCTTTCTCTCCTAATCCAAATTGGCACCATGGACGTGAACTCGTTCTCACATTCTTGTTGGCCCCTGAGCCGTACGCCTTAGATAACTCTGCTAAACTGATCTTATCTTTGATTCTGCCACTGAATCTTGATCCCTTTCTCTCTTCACATTGCCGCTGTTGTAATTCTGGGGTTTGTCTTTTCATCTTCTCTTTCTTCCTAGCTGGCCTATCTAACTTCAGTTTACTTGCCATTTTTCTATTGCCAAGAGCCATCCTTATAGTCAAAGCCTCAGAGTAACTGTGGCACACCCCTGTTGGCGAACTGAGAAAATCACACACACACACACACACACACACACACACACACACCCATGGGCTAAGGGTGGGCCTCAGCCTGGCTGAGTCAGACTCCGTCTGTTGTCTCATTCTGTGTACTAACCCCGTCTCTCTTTCTCACACTGTTGCTCCTCAGGCTACAAAACAGGCTGTGCATCTGTGGAGGAGGAGTTGGAGAAAGGGAGATGCTCCCTCAGCTAACTGTCTGTATTGTTACATTTTTATGGTGGCCTCAACTTCACACATGGACACAAGATCTCGGGAACCCCCATCCCCAGATCTTCTGATGTCCAATTCCTCTGGCCAGAGATCCTTTGGGTTATACTCCAAAGCTCCAGCTATGTTTTTTGTTAGGCTTCCTATCATTTTGGGGATCATCTTCATGTCTTGTTTCCTTGACCATCCTTGGCACTCAGGGAGTTTGATACATACTGTATCTACTATGGGCTTTATCCTGTTTCTGGAACAACCTCTACAGCAAGGTCAAGTCTTTCATCAATCAATATAGGTAACACCTATTTCCCTGCATGGAGTATAAGGAAAGGTCTCAGAAAAAGATGGGTCAATATATTAGATTAGTAGAGTGTTATAGGGGCCCCACTGATGAGAATTCACATGAACACAGTAATCATGAGTACATACATAGGGTAGCTGGATTCTATATACTATATCTTTACTGTATGTGTGCAGTTACCTAGTTATCTACCTACTTATTCATCTATATATGGATATTTTCATATTAAAAAAATAGCACCCAGCCAGTGTTGCAAAGGACCAAATAAATAGAGATGTGTGTGTGTGTGTGTGTGTGTGTGTGTGTGTGTGTGTGCGTGCGCGCATTTGTACCTGTGGCCCTATACTCTTTCTTTGACTTGCTAGAACCTACCTCATGGTTTGGACCTTGCTGTGATGTCATGTAAACCCTAAGTATTCTTGGACTAGCAGCAGTAGAATTTCCTTGGAGCTTGGCCCAGAACTTCAGGCCCAACAACAGATTCAGTGACCAAACTCTGCATTAAAAAAAATAATAAGGCCAAGGTATTCTGAAAGCTTGAGAGATGCTGGCCTGCTCTGCTGCTCTGCCAATCCCTCTCTCACACTTCCAGTAAAAATAAGCAAAAGCTTTGCTCACACACTGATGCTGCTTTAATCTGTCACGTTAAGATAAGGGATGCAATGTAGCGGAGTCTGCTGGTGATGCGATGCCCGTAAGCAACACTTCACTTTAAGTGATTACCTCCTTTTCTTAGGCATTTCGTACCCAAACTCTGACTTTCTAATTTCCCTGACATTCAGATTACCTGTAGCAAGACATAAGCAAGAACTGGCCAGTACTCTCCTCTGCCTTGGCTTCTTTTCATGAAATACAGCTAGCTCATGTGTGTATGGAGGGGCAGGGCCCATCTCCTGCCACTGGGAAACCAAGATGTACAAGCCAAGAATGGAAGACCCCCAAAAGGCAGATCTGCATCCCCAAAAGCATCTTTCTGACCTCAGGCTGCTTCTGTATACCCTTTTACATGAGACAAACACATCTCTGTATGCTTGAGCTATTGCCTGTTGGTTGCTCTTAGCCAAGCTAAGTGTATCCAGTCAATACACTAGCTAATCATTCAGATGAGCAAAGTGAACTTGAACTTGCTATCTTTACTGAGCCTTCCTAAGGATCCTTAAGGTAGGGAACAATAAATTACCCAAACAACTACAGCTTTAGAATCTCTCTCTCTCTCTCTCTCTCTCTCTCTGTCTCTCTCTCTGTCTCTCTCTCTGTCTTTCTCTCGCGCTCTCAAACACACACACACGCACACACTCTAGTTCCCTAATATTTAATTTAGAATAACAATTACCTTTAATATTTTATCAATAGAAAATTTAGACACCAAACATATAGAATTTAAATAATGTGTTGCTGTTCCCAGAAATTTAGCTCAAAGTTTGGTGAAGGTTATATATTTTGGTTTATTAAGATATTGGCCAAAGACTCTGGTCAGTATTCAGAGAAGAAACCTCTCCTTCTTCCATTCTTCATATCTTGGTTTCCATGGAAACATGAGAGGGAAGCCCCATGGAAGTTCTGCCAGGCACATCCAGCTCACGCCCATGCCAGGACAAAACCAAACATAAATTCATAAGTTTACTTAAAACATTATGAGTTTCTTGGTTGATTTTTTTTAAATAAAGAACTCTATTGTGTGATTCTTGAGCGTGACCTTGGAGGATGACAATGGCACCACGTCTCAATGTCAGAAGGTGGGCAGGCTTGTACAGAGCCCATTGCTGATGTAATCGCAGCTGTCTGAAGACATCTTGCTCTGAGTGTGTTTAACTCCAGCCTTGCCAAAGACTCAAACCAAGAGGATGCTGTGTGTGGTTACAGCCTCTGAACTAAGTTACCCACAAGCACAGTTTCCATGGGAAACACTGCTGGCTGACTGAGAGTCGGTGGTGAGAACAAACTGAGTTGAGTTTTATGGTGTTAACCCCATGATCGACTTCATCAACTCTTTGTGGCTATTTGCCTAGATGCAAGGCTACATAGCTGCCAGAGTCTGGCAGCTGCTTTGTGGTCCATCACTGTCAAGACTGCTCTTGAAATCCAAACCACATGAGGAGCAGTCCTGGGAGCTTTCTTCATCGATTTCCTTGGTGCCATCTGGCCTCTGACCCACAGCATGGAGCCTCCTGGACTATTTCAGGTTCTCCTTCGCTATTTCACAGTTGGGCCTCATCCCCACCTAGAAGAGCCACATTTTCGGGCCTTTTCAGATTTGTTTTATCTCACAAACACTGGGAGAAGACAGGTACAGCCAGAGCCCCAAGTCACAGTGAACATGTCTCTAGACAAAGTCCTTGAACTCATTCTCCTAAGCTCCTTTAGCACAGAAACTTTTGTCCTATGAGGGTCGGTCTGAGTTGGAGAGCCTGAGAGAAGTCATTTGGAGACGGATCTGGGTTTCCAGTGGTTTGATTTTTGTTGTTATTGTTTGTTTATGGAGGGGGAAGAGGAAAGATCTACCTAAATAAAGAGACAAATCAACAAATGTTCTCTGTTTCTGTTGCCTGAAGTCAGTTTCTCAAGGGAAGGAGGTTTGCTTAAGGAACGAAGTGTCTCCTCCTCCCGGAGTTTCTGACCCAGGGCTTGTTTGTTAGAGATGGGGTTCTTCTGGACAGACAGCTTGGCTGTTAATCCTGAGTGTTGTAAAAAGTGTGACACAGCTACACTCTCACTTGTACTGCACCCTGGCTAGCAATCATCTTTACCTTCCACATGGGACGATGGCATGGTTCACAGCACACCCCGGGTCTCAAGTGTATCACTGGCATAACTGGAAGGAAGTCATGATTGGCAGAGACCACGGAGAAGATGGGGTGGTGCAGTTGCCGCAAGCAACCCTGGCAGTGATCATAAAGTCTGGACAGTCACCCATTCTGAGCTCAGAAATGAATTTTGCTCCTACACTTAAGATTTTAGTATCTGCACCTTTTGGAAACAGCCATGAGTCTGACGTCTGGTGCAGGTTTGTGTGGTCAGAGGTTTTAGCTACCACCTCCCCGACTTTTCCTTAGTTTGTTCCTAATTCAGGTGCATTCAAATGGAGCTCCTGGCCAGGGACACAGTATGGAGTATGGTCAAGATTTCTACAGGGTTTTTGGTTGAGTTTCTAACTTCTTCCCCACTGCACTTTGACCAGAAAAGACACCCCCTTGTAACTCTGGGGTATTAGCTGGCTACATCATTTCTTCTAGTTTCATGACCTGAATAGAAATTCACCCATCTTTTCAGTAAACTTTAGTTATTTAGAGATTTTTATCGTCTGTATTTTCCTTTTTTAAAAAAATGATGATCGTACTCGGAGAACAATTCGAGTCCTTCAGAGAACAGCTATCTTTTCCCACAGAGTGCTGCTACCTGGTCCACATCCTTGTCCTGCCAGATGCACTCTGCCATAGCTGATTAGTCAGCTCCCATAGATGAGGCATGGTGCCACGCACCATTCTGCAGATTAGGGGCCCTGAAACGTGCCCTCTGGTCTCCGAGATTTAAGATAGTGTTAGGAAGCCATAGGCATAAAATGCATAGGGTGGAAAATTCTCAAATTCTTCCTTCTTTCTCCCTCTCCTTGTCCTCCAGTTCCTCTCCAAGGGAAGCCATGCTCTGCCTTATGCCCCATGGATAAGTCGCCCACCTCAGCAATAGGACACTTGTGGCTGGGTAACAGTGCACGTTCCAATGTGATTTCCACACGTGGAGCAGGAATAGGACCGCCATGGGACCCTGCCTTTGATATTGCAGGCCTGGGAATTTCAGAAGCAGGACGCGTCACTCTCGGCTTGAGCATACAGTACATGTGCTCAGTACTCTGAAGAGAGTGAAACAGCCGTGCAGTTTACACATATTTGCATTCTGTAATTGTCTCTGGGTAAGCTCCTCTGAACTGCATCACCGGGGCCACATTTGTTCTCCCTCTCCTGGGCAATGAGCTGGGGAATGGCTAGCAAGTCTAATTTCTGCCACTCAGAAGTTAATGGGTACTCCTTCAGCCTGGTCACATCTCCCCTTCAGAATGGAACTCTACCAGGCTCCATCCACTTGCCTGCCTGCAAGACCAGTGACCCCAAGGGTTGTGGAAGAGAGGGCCTGAATAAATGAGGCTCAAGATTCCCTACTGCAAGCCACTGTGTTCTTTCTGGCTTTCTTGTCTTGACCTTATTTCTCCTGCCTGCCCCTGGCCAAGATGAATCTGAATGAACTCCTTTGGATGGAAAAGCTTTCTTACTGTCTCTTGACAGTCATGGGTTGGAGTTTTAGGGAATTATATAAGAAATATTGAATTTTTGTGGCATTTTTGTGGAGCTGTAACTTGGTTTGATGGGACACCTCAAAGACTGTAAGGGCATCTTAAAATGAGGCTATTGATGCTAAACATTCTGATTTTCTGTGAGCTGTTGTCTCTTCGGAAGGAAAGAAAACAGAGCTAGCCATTTTTACCTATGACACAGGAGGATGGAAATGTGTTTCTTCAAAAAGCTTCCCCTCATTCTGGTTTTCACATCGATGGGAACATTGGGCTTCAGAAAATTCCTGATGAAGGAGGTTGGATACATTTCCTAGGGTTGAGGCAGTAACCCCTCCCCCATCCACACCCATCTGTTGACTATTGAAACTCCTAGGCATATTGAGAGCTCTGCCTGAGACCTTGGAAGATGTCTACTTCACAGAGTGAAGTGGACCCACTTGCCGGTGCCATCCTTGACTGGGCGTTCACACTGCCCTAGGCTTCCTAGCAAACTTCCTAGCATATGGGGAGGCGGCCTCGGTGCACCCTGCACTGAACAAGCATCAGCTTTGGACTGTGTTTTGTTTTCATAAAGTGCACACTATCAATGCTCACCCCATAAGCAGAATCACAGAAGAAGAACCCCAGTGATCAGTGTGGTGGGTCCTTTCCCCGTCAAGGAAACTTGGGAACCTAAAACCAGGCCCAGTCACCAGTGCATGGTGGTGGCTGCTGCTACCTGTGTTATCCAGGCATTGGGTGATTTTACAACCTTGCAGTTTCTGCTTTTATGCTGTGCCCATGCTACACCATGCTATGTCTGTGCTGTGCACATGCTATGTTCATGCTATACCATGCTATGTCTGTGCTGTGCCCAGGCTATGGGATATTGCCCAGGATCCTGACTCCTCTGTTGTATAATGCAGGCTTCCCTTTGGTCCTAGAGACCTGTCTCTGGTGATGAGAAAGAGAAGAAAAGACAGATGCACAGACACCTGTAGAGAAAAGCTGGCATCGGTGGGCTGTTGCTGCCCTCGTGGAAACCCAAGATATTTATTTCATATGTCTGAAGTGAGGGGGTAGGTTTATAGTTTGCAGCTGAACCTCAGGGAATCTCAGTAAGAGGTCATTGTAGAGGGAACAAGGGGAAGTGGCTGTGATTGGTAATTTCTGCTCACGCATTCACATTTGGAGTAGAGGAAGGTTTTGCCATCCTCGCACCAGAAGAAGGCTTTGAGCTCACTCTGGGCCTCACCATGACCATGTGTCTGAGGCACTGGGGTCTTTGTATGACGGTGTCCGTGCAAGCCACACACATTCACTCCAGAACCTCATCAGCTCCCCATACCACATAGGGCAGAGCCTAAGAGGCCCTGAGAGCTGGCTCTTCTGTAGGCTGCTAACTTCCACACTCAGAAGGTCCTGCCATGTCCCCATCGTCTTGCCTCGTTTTCAGAACCATTGCTCTGTCTGCCCCTTCTCCCAGTCTCAAGCTCTCCCCAGAGACCTTCAACTTGTGCAAGCCAGGATGTGCCCTCACTGTCACACATCTTCCCTTCATAGCTGTACACTGCTCGGGACAGGGAAACCAAGGCCTTTCAAGCTGCTTGGAATAAAATAAAGGAACTGGGGTTTGGGAAATGTGCAAAGTGCCAAGCAAAGGTAAACTGAAGTGGATGCAAAGTAGTTCTGAAAAAAATAAGCATTTATATAAGAAAGACCATGCTGTACATAAGATGCAATCACAAATGCATTCGTGTGTCTTCACGGTGGAGAGGCATCGAAAATATGAAGCATACACACACACACACACACACACATATATATACATACATACATACATACATACATACATACACACACACATGTTTGTTTGTTTTGGTGTTGTAGCTGCACGCCAACTGAGTGCCCAGAAGAAGGTACCTCGTAGATGTAACAGGAAGAATAAAGAATGACAGGGAACAGATGGAAAAATAACACCATATTTGGTAGGGATTTGAGTGACTTGAAGACGAAGAGGTGCTTTGAGAGGGGTGTTATAAAGGGCACTTTGTAAATCATGAAATGGAAAAAGTCAGGAAGAATCTAAAAAGTGAGTAATGGACTGACCTTTGCAGGTCCATAAATCATAGTTAGTGTTTTGTAAAACGCATGCTACCTGCTGGGCACTATTCTCAGAATAAGCAATGCAATTCATAGTTGATAGAAAGGGAAAGCAAGGCCCTTGAAACATCACAGACACGCAATGGATGGGGGCTAGACTGGGATATGGACACGCCTAGCATCTGCTCACTCCAGTAGGGCTACCTTTCTTTTTTGAACTGGGATTGGAAGGAGTGGACTCTCTGCTTGGCAAGCCTTGATACTTATACCTACCTCTGCACCTGGCAGAGGAGTCTCTATAGCCTGGAACATGGGCAGGGACTGGTAGGTTTCTAGGAGAAAACATAAGTGATATTATCAAAAGAAAGAGGGTGAAATAACAGGTGTAGCCCGGAGACAGAGAAGAGATGCTTTGGAACCTCATCTGTATTCCCTTTGCTTCCCCTAGAGTACTTGGAGCATCCCTCTGGAATGCCTATGGACCAAGGAATAACCTGGGACCACTGGCCTTGAAGTGAGAGGGAGGATGCAGGGAAGAGCAGAAATTTCTTTTTTTTTTGGATGTAAATAATTGAAGTATTTATTTTGTAAAATTCAGCAAGTAGAATAATACATATTTTGATACAAAATCTTTTTTTATTCATTTATTAAAGATTTCTGTCTCTTCCCCACAGGGCAGGGAACCCTGATTGCTCTTTGGGCAAGGGGACTTGACTGGGAGAGGGGGAGGGAAAAGCAGAAATTTCTTGAGCAACGAAACAGACATTACCAAGTACAAGCACTAAGACCTCAGGCCCTTTATAAGGGAGTTCCTCCCGTCTCACCCAGAAACTGTTTTTGGTTCCGTTTCAAATAGTTTTAGTGTGCTTGGTTATCTGGTTGCCTCATCTCAAGCCAACCAAAGGAAACGAAGGATATGTGCCCTGGGATATGACGTCACGGTCCCGCTCTCCTTTCCCACTTCCCAGTCAGCTAGGATGGAAAGACTGGAATGTAAATCTTGTCCACGTAGCTGTGAGACCTCTAAGTGTCCTTTGGTGAGTCAAGCATGAATGACTTCCCCTCACAGAAACAGTGTTCCCAGGGTGGTTTTCATCCCTCTCAGACCATAATGGGTTGTGAGAGCTCTAAGTGTGCTCGGTAATGATAGAAGGTTCAATATTATATTTGGCGTTACTCGGCTGGACTTGGGGGAGCCGACCAATCTGGATTTTATAGACTGGTTGGTCGTGTGGACTTTACATTGTCTCTGGGGGAAGTGGAGTTTGGGAAATGAGGAAAGTGCCAAGCAAAAGGAAATTGAAATGGATTCAGAGTAATTCTGGGAAAAAAAAAAACGTTGAAGTTTGTACGGAGAAGACTCGGTCTCTCAAACGCTCTCTCTCACTTGCAATCACTTTGTCTGTCTCTGTCTGTGTCTCACTCTGTCCTTGCCTCTGTCTCTCTTCCTCTCTTTCAACCTTGTTCATCGCTGTACTTCTGTGCAAGGGCTCACTACGCCAATGGGAATTTTAATCCTCCTCGCTTGATAACGCAAACACATTTGGGCTCCTTGTTTCTCAGAGTTTCTGAGTCAGAGGTGCATTCTGTCTTCCAATATCCAAAGTGGATGAACATGGACGTTAAGACAGCAGCAGCTTCTCAGTGGTAGAAAGGGTAGAAAATATTCTTCTCCTTCGCCAGGGGACCGTGGCTGCGGATAGCTAAGTTGGGATAGCTAGGGTTTAGCTGGGCCAATGTGGATAAAGGGACAAACTGCTGGGACTATGCCAGGTTACCGCAGCTTTGAAATGGGAGCATTATCAGGACTCAGGGGGGCTGTAATGCTCAAGGGAGAGGAAATGGAGGAGGTGCTTAGCAACAGAGCAGGGGCCCAGACGGAGAAGCACTCTGCAGCAGCCAGCCCTTCCAATCATTATCGTAATTGGCACGATTTCTGGATGGGCCTCGCGATGCCCAGGTGACTGGAGAGTAGGGAGAAGGTTCTCTTGAACCACAGTGTTTAACCAGAGAGTTTGTTTACTTTTCTGATGAGCTTTGGAGGCTGCTAACCCTGGGCTTGAGTCCCGACTCTATTGCTTATTGACCGTTTGCACAGGAGGAGTGGCTCTCTGGCCTTTAGCATTCTTGAAGGAAGGACTCCGTCAGTCCGCGGAAGTCTAGGTAACAAGGGGCTCTTGTAGGAGGCTCATTCTGATGAGCGAGTACATGACAAACAGCCGGGAACAGTTACAAAGAAATACTCCAAATCCCTCTTTTCCGTCGACTCTTGAGAGGAACGATGTGCTAGGATAAAGCTTGGTCACCTGCCTCAAGTTTATGCCGAGAGCTGATTTGCTCCGATGTTTGTGGCTGTGAGCTGCTAGTGCTTTGAGGATTTGGAAAACCGGTAATGCTGACAACCTGGAATGGGGTAAGGATGAGCTTTGCTTCCCACTGAACTGCTACTTACTGAGACAGAGCTGGGTGTGAGCCATAGCTCTGCTGCTTAGCTAGGTCTGTGTTCTTGTTACATTTCCCTCAACTGCAGGTCTTCAGTGTGAACAATGGGAATCCTGCCAGTATTTTCCTTGTGGTGGTGTTGTGATAATTAAAAGAGATAATAAGGGCCAGTAAGAGGGCTCTGTGGATAAAATATACTTGCTCCCTCGGGACCACAAGGTGGAAAGAAAGAAATGACTTTACACGTTGTCCTCTGGCCTGTACAGGTACCGTGTGACAAACACACACATGTGTGCCACATAACACACAAATAAATAAAAATGTAGGAACGATTCAGTTATTGTTTTTCTAAGATTTAGATAATGTATTTAATATGTAGTGTTTCTAGAATATATAATATACATGTTACTTTCTAGCAATGAAAGAGAGTTGTTTAGGTTCGATGAAAATTGGTAATAAAAACAGGAAAACGGTACCAAGTGCATTTTATTGCCTTTATTTAGGACAATGAACAAAAGGCCTCTGATTCTCCATCAATCAGCTTGCCTGGTCTGAGCGTTAGTGACAGGAGTGTTGTTCAATCAGGTTGTTTGGATTAACGTATGACACTTGTTTTACAATTAAACTCCAGACCACAAGGGAAACCATAGCACAATCATTGCATTCAACCAGAAGCCTCATAGGGGTGGGCTGAAGGCACTAAATATGTCTGGGAATCATTGGGAACCAGGCAACAATCCATTCAATTATGAGCTGCATTTGTGCAAGTGGTACCCATCCTGAGGTCAGTGGGCTGAGGCACTTTGCTTGGTTGCTAGGCAACAAGGAACCTGCTATTCCGAGGCCCCATCAATATCAACATAGAGCATTAACAAAACCACACTCCTGGTTCCACTTACGTGATGGCTGCATGGAAATGCTGGATAAGAGAAGAAGATTATGTAATGTGGAAAAAGTGAGAGCTGGCACAGTACTGTGAGACTTCGTCTTTGAAGTAAGAGTGATTCAACGTGCGGGATCATCGGTTCATTGTGGTTTCTGCTTAAACTTCAGATGTTGGTGCAACCATGTTAAGTGGTCCCAGGCCAGATCTCTGACCATAAGCTGAAGCAAAAAAAAAAAAAAAAAAAAAAAAAAAAAAAAAAAAAAAGAGTTTTCAGTTAACATGATTCCCTCCCACAAATAAGTAGATAATTCTAGTCCAAATACATAATTTATAAGACCTGATTACTGTCTGTGAAGTTAGCCATTTGTCAGGTATCCCATGGAACAGTGACTTGAAGCTTAAACTATCCTAACAACCAATTCAAAGCTGGATTTGACTCCCACCATGCCTCAAACAGATGTTGACACAGTTATACTTTAGATTATAAATCTATTTGCACCAGAATTTATGGGGTTATTAACCTATGAATTAAATTAGCATTGTAGTATCAAATCATTCATTTAATCAGCGGAACCAAACTGCCACTTTTGCTAGGCTGGAGGAGAGTTGATCGCATAAACCACAACTCCTGATGTTTTGTCCCTATCCACTAAATGGGGAAAATCAAACAAGAGCTTTACTGGAAATAAGATTTTCAGTCAGAGAGTTAGTGTACTTGAAATATTTACAAGCTTGAGGAGAAGATCTTCAAGGATATTTCCTAAAATCAAATAGTAGGTCTAACTTTACAACAAAACCCTAAGGGGGGAACAATTAGAAAAGTCATGG
Organism: Alexandromys fortis; assembly: GCF_014885135.2. Classification (NCBI taxonomy): domain Eukaryota; kingdom Metazoa; phylum Chordata; class Mammalia; order Rodentia; family Cricetidae; genus Alexandromys; species Alexandromys fortis. The sequence continues at coordinate 15,483,117 of NW_026067896.1, forward strand.
AGCGATAAAATAAGGAAAGGAGGAAGGAGACATGCAGAGGTTTTTGACAAATGGATTAGCTGTGTGACCACAGAACAAGAGCACAGGTAAAGGTAATGGAAAGGAACGCGGCTGCACGTAAGGAGTTGTGCGGGACTGGGGCAACTACAGTGAGCAGAGAGAAGGTACCAGAGCTTTTGTGTAGCTCACCATCCTAGCTGTTTGATACAAAATCTGGTCATTTCTTTCAACTTTACCTTCTACATGCTGGGTTAGGGAACTGGTGGGAATCCCCTGCTCAGGGTCCTTCAGGGCTGCCCTTAGAGCTGCAATCCTAAAAGGTAGGATTGCATTTGCCCCCAGTTGGAAGGTAGGTAAGAGAGTAAAGGAAAAGACCCTACAGGAAACATGTTGGGGGCCTTCTCCATGGCTGCCTAGACTCCTGGTTAGATAATTTAGCTCATTCCCATTAAGTTGTGGTCACTGAGCCCACTTCTGGCATCTGCTATTTCTCCTTGGTTCCTCTCTAATCTCTGCATGGGTTTGGTTCTGCCAGGCACCCTAGCCATCCCTCAATAATACAAAACAACTTGTCCCCCAAACTTAGGCAGGCTCATGTTGGAGCTGTCTGCATCAGACGAGTGCTCAAAAAATATGTCTAGTCAAAACAGGGGAGCAAAGGTCCTGAGAGGGTATGAGTAATCAGAAAGGGTATGCGAAAACAAGTGTTTTCCAGGGGACCTGGATGCCTCCTCATGTGACCAATTTCTTGACCTTCATGTTGCTCTTAGTCAAGGTTTCTCTTTCTAATACAGACCAGGAGAGTTCAGGGAATACCCAGTGAAGTGAAGTGGCTCAGAGGCACTCAGATTCTCACCATTGTTTATTGAGAGTTTGGGGTTCTGCTTCAGGCACAGTGTTAGACTCTCTGTGCTTGGCGTAAAGTGAACGAAACAGACATGACTCTTATGTATCATAAAAACTTGGAATTGTTTTTTAACTAAAACATCATCAAGTAGAACCAAGCAGGGCATCTGCAGCACAGTATGTCCTAGGAAAGTAGTATATATCCAGTGAGTGCAAGGATGGTTTAACCAGAGAAAATCTGAATACAGTGAAACCCAGCAGCACATCCAAGATTGTACTAGGTCCCCAGACCTCGCACAACTGGCACCATGATGGAAGTACCACTCAGGCCTTGAAACCAAGGACACAGGCAGCAACACATGCCATAATGAGAACAAAGACCCAATCCATCAGAGTTCATAGTTTGGGGAAAGTCCGTATGTGTACTAAGTTTGGGTTTGGCTTCTGTGGTTCTGCTTCTGGTTAACTGTTTTTGCTAACTGAGGTGTGTCAGCCCAGGATGTGGTTTGTGTGCTTGGAAGATCAGCCTGAGGGAGATGCGGGACTGCCCTCGGGCCCTGAACATTTGGTGTATTCACCCGCTGGCTAATGAAGACTTTCTATTGACTTGAACCTGTGTCCTGGTGGTCTTCTTTCATGGATACTCCATAACCTTTTCCTTTAAATATGCAAAAATGCATTGAATAGAATTATTAATAAAATAGTCTTCCAAGTCAGATGCATGTAATTTATAAAACATAAGAAGAGTATAACTTAGCTTAAATGGGCTTACTAAGAAAATGTACAAGACTTACACGGAAAATAGTAAGACTGTGTCTAACAAGAAAGCTTGAGCAATTCAAGCATCATGGGTAGAAATGGTTGTATCCACCACTGCACTCTATATAAATAGATCAATTCAAAGTGACCTTAGAACAATTAAGGTTCCTGAAATTAACCCCACATTTCATTCATTCTTCGCAGAGCTTGAGTTGGTTAGAAAATAACTGAGGGCAAACTATATAAACTAAAATACAAATTAATTTATAAAGGCAAAACCCTGATAATTCTGAAAAATGAATGTTCCTATAGAGGGGATTTCTTGCTGGGAAAAATTATAACTAAAAAATAGTCTTAATAGTTCTGTTGTGGCATAGATGGATGGAAGATAGAAGACTCAAGTCCAGAAATATGTTTACACTTCAAATAGGTACATAGGGGTCTCAGCAAACAAGAAAACCTTCAAACTGAAGTGGAAAGCATCCTCAAATAAATGGTTTTGAAACAATCATCCAGTTTTGAACAAAAGGGATGACCTTATCATACTGTTTCCTCATATTCTCTAGAGATTTAGACATATGTATTTAAAGAGGGATGATCACAAAATCTTGGGAAACACAAGCCAACAATCTTCCCAAGCAGACCCTGAAGGTAAGACAGAAAACAAATCATGTTCAGATCCACAAAACTTAAACCTTTTGGACGTCAGAAATGAGCACAGAATGCTAAGAAAATGTTCGGCACAAGCAGTAAAACAGAGCACCCTCTTCTAATATTCAAAGAACTCTTGTAAAACCCAAAGGTCAAAACTAATCACACCAAGAAAAATGGGGTGGGGAAACAGGAATTTTCAGTTTCCAGAAAAAGAGACTCAAGTGACTTATATACGTGTTAGGCTATAAACTGGTGTGGACTTTTCAAAGGAAATCTGGGACGTGTGTGATGAATTTTAGACGCACACATCTCTTGACTTGGCAGTGATAAATCTAGAAATCGCTCCATCAGTATGTTCATTTGTTTACGCAAAGTCAACAGACACTGCATCTACTTCATTATATTTCACCTCAGCACACCGATCCAAACGTGGTGCACCCAAAATATTATTAGGAAGTTTAATAAATATATTTGAAGCTTGGCAAATTAATTTTTTTCTTTTTTCTTATTTTTGTTTTTTTTTTTTTTTTTTTCGAAACAGGGTTTCTCTGTGGTTTTGGAGCCTGTCCTGGAACTAGCTCTTATAGACCAGGCTGGTCTCGAACTCATGGCAAATTAATTTTTAAACAAAAATATAAAAGAGTACTTTTCTATTTGTTAAAAATTAAAGTGCCAAATATGTACTAGAAATAAATGTGATTTTATTGTACGAATATTTAAAAGGCTTTAGCGACAGTATTTTTATGAGAAATGGATGTGAAGTGTGCGGTGAGGTATGGCAGGAAAGTGCATTTATTTTGTATTGTTTGCTATCAAGGAGCATTGTTTCCTTTACACTTACTGCTTCCCCGATGAAGGGAATGGCCCTTCCTTCCCAGCTTCACTTCCCTTCTTACTGAGGATCACACACGGGCTAGCGTTGCTTTTTAGCAAATGCTGCTCTGCTAAAAGCTTCAGATTTCCTCCCTCTGCCCTCACTTACCTGTAAAAAGCAACCTCCCACCTTCAGGAAATGTATGTATGTGCTGAGCTGGTATATAAAGACTTGGCAAAAGAATTTACTTCAAACAAAACTAGACTAATTTCAAATTATGATTTCTCAAGAGAAATGATATTATTCTATCAATATCACTAACAATTATATACACAAAGTGTGTGTGATGATGACCATGCTCATCACACGTTTAAAAACACATCTGTCTTGTACTAAAATGTAGAGGTAGGTTGAGAAGATGATGTTTCCATCAAAGTCTGTTACCAAAGATGCTGAGACTTTACAGGGAGATGGAATTTAAAAAGGCACATGAGTACGGTGTGCCACAGGTGGACTGTACTTCCAAAATCATCCTCGTTTTCCATACCCGGTGGTCTGCTTATCATTCAACTAATAATCTCACCTGATTAGTATATTCTTATCTCAACCCATGGATTGTGACCCTTTGGAGATGTAATGATCCGTTCACAGGGGTCACTAACACTCTAAAAAACGCAGATATTTACATTGCAATTCATAGCAGTAGAAAAATACAGTTATAAAATTACAACGAAAATAATTTTATGCTTGCCAGTTGCCACAATATAAGGAACTGTGTTAAAGGGTCACAGCATTAGGAAGGTTAAGCAGTGCCCTAGTAGCTTGGTGTAAAAGTGGTCTAAGGTTTCTGTGTTTAGAATTGTAGTAAGTAACTTTTTTTTTCTTTCTTTTTTTTTTATTGAGAATAAGAAAAAAAAGTTTCCGCCTCCTCCCAGCCTCCC
>NW_026067896.1:15487453-15537242 GCF_014885135.2 Alexandromys fortis
GGACCTTGGGAGCTCAGTCCAGTGCTCCAGTGTGGGTCTCTGTCTCTATCTCCATCCATCACCAGATGAAGGTTCTATGGTGATATGAAAGATATTCGTCAGTAATGCTATAGGATAGGGTCAGTTCAGGTTCCCTATCCTCAGTTTCCCAAGGGACTAACTGGGGACATCGCCTTGGGCTCCTGGGAGCCACTCTAGGTTCAAGTCTCTTGCCAACACTAAGGTGGCTCTTTTAACTAAGATATGTGCTTCCCTGGGGGAACTTGGGGAAACAGGAAGATTCGGATGTAGTAAGTAACTTAAAGTGAAAAAAAGAGATACATTTTGAAAGGATACTCCCTGTGTTGCTCAAAATCTCAGTATCGAGGATTTTGTGACCTTTCTGGCAGACACCAGCTATAGAGCCATGATACCTACAAGGCCTCTTCCTACTGACCAGATGGTCCATGTTGAACCTAAAGAGAGGGGAGAAAGAACAGCAGGTCACTACTAGGCTTTCAAGTCAGAGGACAATTGGTAGTCAAGAAGAAAGAATAATAGACAAGCCTCAATTCTATCTAAAGTCAGGAGGAATTCAATTAAATATGAAGTCTGTAAATATTTCCCAAATTGTTTTCTAATTTAGCGACATTCCACTGTGTTACACAAAGCAGTATTTATTACTGTTTCTCAAATTAATATTGCTAATCTAATGTTTTTATATTTTAAAACAAATTGAAGTTTGAGATAAAATTAATTCTATCTGTACCAGTCTAGAGAGGATGCTATAAGCCTTAGGGTTCTGAGAGGGAACAGGTCTAGGCCCTGAAAGAGAGGCTCTGCATCCTGATTCTGGCTTTCTTGGGTGTTTTCTGAATAACTTGGGGTGAAGCATTGGATCTCTGGGTTACTCAGCTTTGTACTAGACATAAAGGGACTGAAATAGATTTCTACAAACCCTTTTAGCTTTTCCTCTATAAATACAGTTGGTGGGGGGAGCTTTGGAAAATGTATTTTAATACAATGGCAAAGAAACGGAAGATGCTACTGGTTGCTCTTCTCACCAATATCTGTTGCATCTACAGAGATGCTGTACCTCTCTGTAACTTCTCATGAAACAAAGAGGTGCCTGATGCGCTCAGGTCTGTGTGCACATGTACCCCAATACTGAACTGACAATTTGAGAATTTGAGTGTCACTACTAATCTACTGGTGAAAGAAAGGTAAGATCCTTACCCTCATGGAGTATATATTGTTCTGGAAGCAGGTGGGAGAAGAGAGCAGGGGAGTGAGGCCTAAGCAGAATAAAGCAGGTAGCTCATTAAACTGAACTTCAGATAATGGACTGAATAGTTTACAAGTATTCAACTCTTGAAGCTTGGTAAAAGTCCCATTAATATAGTATAGTATATTAATATGATCAGCGTTTTAAATTAAACCATGTATGCTATTACTATTGTTTTTTTCTCTTATATAGAGGAATAGGAGGGCATAGTTTTGATATTTGGGAATCTTATTGCCGGTGGTAGTATTAGGATCTTAACTTGAAATTGCTATAAGTACATGGTAAAGAAATGATGTTGATAAGTACCTATATTTTCAGGAGAGAGAGAGAGGGAGAGAGAGAGAGAGAGAGAGAGAGAGAGAGAGAGAGAGAGAGAGAGAATGAATAGGGGATTAAAGAAGCAAATTATCCTTCTAGTATTATTCAGAAGTATCTATATGAAAATATTTATTTTATTTATTTAAAAGGCTTTGAAGCAACAAACACCCAGGCTCAACTCACACTTACACCCTTAGTGCTCAGATTATTTATTGTTTTTCTATAAATGGAACTGGAGTCCAGAAGAAGTGGTTGATTCCAGGCCTAAAGCAGAGAATAGATTAAAATAAACCCAGGAATGCTTTGGTCACAGGGCAAGAGAGCCATAAAAGAGGAGAAGAGATAATTTCAGAAGACAGAACACCTAACTACGCAATGCACCCAGCACTCAAATAGGACAATTTGAGTGTCAAGAAAAGTTATCCACTCTCTCCATACCCACTTAATATGGCACTTGAGGTTCTAGCTAGAGCAAAAAGACAACAAAAGGAGAACAATGGGACAAAAATTGGAAAAGAAGAAGCCAATCTCTCACTGTTTGCTGATGCTATGACAGTTTACATAAGTGATCCCAACAGTTCTACCAAGGAACTCCGACAGCTCATAAATATCTTCTGTAATGTAGCAGGCAGGATTCAAGATTAACTAAAAAAAATCAGTAGTCCTCCTATATACAGATGACAAATGAAATGAGAAAGAAATCAGAGAAATATCACCCTTTATAATAGCCACAAATAACATAAAATATCTTGGAGTAACTCTAACCAAACAAAGCGAATGCCTGCATGATAATATCTTTAAATCTTTGAAGAAAGAAATTGAAGAAGACACCAAAAAAAAATTGAAATATCTCCAGTGTTCTTGTGTGATGTGAGATTCCCCTCTGTAAGCTGTGAATACCATTGGTTAATAAATAATCTGCTTTGGGCCTATTGCAGCACAGAATATGGCAAGGCAATAATTCCAAGCAGAGAGAGGAGAGAGTAAGCAAAGTCAAGGAGACACTATGTAGCCTCTGGAGGAGAGAGATTTGAGCAGCCAGCTGGAACCTTACTGGTAAGCCACGAGCCTCATGGTACAATACAAAATAATGGAAATAGGTTAAGATATAAGAGCTATCTAGCAATATGCTTAAGTGATTGGCCAAGCAGGGTTTTAATTAATATAGTTTCTGTGTGATTATTTCGGGTCTGGGCAGCCAGGAACAAATGAACAGACTCCAACTACACTTGGGTAGGTAGAATAAACATAGTAAAAATGGCAATCTTACAAAAATCAATCTACAGATTCAATGCAGTGCCCAGCAAAATTCTTCACAGATGTCAAAAGAACATCTTCAACTTCATATGGAAAAGCAAAGAACCCAGGATAGCAAAAAAAAAATCCTGTATAATAAAGGAACTTCTGGAAGAATCATAATCCTTGACTTCAAACTCTACTACAGAGCTACAGTACTGAAAACAGCCTGGTATTGGCATAAGAACAGACAGGAGGACCAGTGGAATCTAAGTAAAGACTCAGATATCAGTCCACACACCTACAAACATCTGATTTTTGACAAAGAAGTAAACAATATAAAATGGGAAAAAGAAAGCATATTCAGCAAATGGTGCTGGCATAACTGGATATCAACATGTAGAAGAATGAAAATAGATCCATATCTATTACCATACAAAAAACTCTAGTCCAAATAGATCAAAGACCTCAACATATAGCCAACCACACTGAACCTCAGAGAAGAGAAAGTGAAAAGTACACTTGAACACATTGGCACTGGAGACCACTTCTTAAATATAACCCCTGTAGCAGAGACACTGAGAGAAATAATTAATAAATGGGACCTCCTGAAACTGAAAAGCTTCTATAAAGTAAAGGACATTGTCAACAAGACAAATGACAGCCTACAGAATAGGAAAAGATCTTCACCAACCCCACATCAGGTCTGATCTCCAAAATATACAAAGAACTCAAGAAACTGGTCATCAAAAGAACACAAAATTTAATAAAAAATGGTTCACAGACCTAAAAAGAGAACTCTCAACAGACAAACCTAAAATGGCTGAAAGACACTTAAGGAAATGCTCAACATTTTTAGTCATCAGAGAAGTAGAAATCAAAACAACTCTGAGATACCATCTTACACCTGTCAGAATGGCTAAGATCAAAAACACTGATGACAGTTTATGCTGGAGAGAATGTGGGGTAAAGAGAACACTCCTCCATTGCCGGTGGGAGTGAAAACTGGTAGAGCCACTTTTGAAATCAGTATGGTGATTTCTCAGAAAACTAGAAAACGACCTACCTCAAGACCCAGCAGTACCACTTTTGGGTTTATACCCAAGGGACACTCAATCATACCACAAGGATTTGTGCTCAACTATGTTCATGGCAGCATTATTTGTAATAGCCAGAACCTGGAAACAACCTAAATGCCCCTGGATTAAAATATAGGTAAAGAAAATGTGATGCATTTATACGATGGAGTACTACATAGCATTAATAATAATAATAATATCTTGAAATTGGTAGGCAAATGGATAGATCTAGAAAACACCATATTGAGTGAGGTAACCCAGACCCAAAAAGACAAATATAATATATACTCACTCATAACTGGCTTTTTAGACATAAAGCAAAGGAAAAACGAGCATAAAATTCACAACCACAGAGAACCTAGACAATAATGAGGACCCTAAGAGAGATATACATGGATCTAATTTACATGGGAAGTAGTAAAAGACAAGATCTCCTGAGTAAATCGGGAGCGTGGGGATCATGGGAGTGGGTAGAAGGGGACGGGGAGGAATGGAGGAGAGCAGAGAAAAATATATAGCTCAATAAAACCAATAAAATAAATAAAATAAACATTCTTCCAAAAAAGAAGAAGAAGAAGAAGAAGAAGAAGAAGAAGAAGAAGAAGGAGAAGGAGAAGGAGAAGGAGAAGGAGAAGGAGAAGGAGAAGGAGAAGGAGAAGGAGAAGGAGAAGGAGAAGGAGAAGGAGAAGGAGAAGGAGAAGGAGAAGGAGAAGGAGAAGAAGCAGCAGCATAAGGAGATACATCTCCTAAAATATTATCATTAAAAAGAAAAACTGTTAACTTACTTCTCAAAAAATCTTGCATGCTCAAGTCCGGACTTGACCTTGCAGCAATCCAACGGCCTCTGACTCTTGAGTGTAGGGACTACAGACATGTGCTACCATATGGTGCCTGGCTAATCTTTCCTTTCAGATTATATTTCAGGGCAACCTCACAGCTGATGAGAGAAAGTTCAGCATGGAAGAGTTCTAACAGAGAAGGAAGTTGGCAGGACATAGACATGCTAAGACTCCGAAGAGTTTGTGGGGAAGATTTTTCCTGAGGACTCAACTGGGCTTACAGCATAGGGACCTATTGATCAGTCTCTGGAAATGATGCTATGTGTCTCAGAGTACGACATGCTGAATGCATGATGCATTCTTTCATAAAAATGTGAACACATGCTTGCGTTCTAGATCTAATCACTATTTACACCTAATATGAACGTGAGAGCAGTAGCTTCAATGTCATCACAACCAAACAGTAGGCGGATTCCAGCATTGTTGGCATTCTTTTATATTTAGTTTGTTATAAAGGCAGAGACGTACAGCTAGAGGGAGCGATGACCAGGGAAAGTGTCCCCAGCTTCACCATCTTCCTGGCACCTCCATGAACTCAACAACCAAGCTTTCTGAACTCTATAGTTGAGGGGTGTGTGTGTGGGTCTGTGTGTATGTGTGTGCTGATGCCTGTGGGTGGCATGTATGCACATATGAATCTGCATGCAAATGTAAGAAGTCAACCTCAGGTGTTGCTCTTCCGTGTTGTCTACCTTGTTTTCTGAGTAGAATTTTTCCACAATCCTAGAATTCACTATAGGCTTGGCTGACTGGCCATCAGCCTGGGAGATCTCTCCTCTGTGTCCTCAACACTGAGATTACAAGAGCATGGTACTCTACCTGTTCGGTTGTTGTTGTTTGGGAGTTTTGTTGTTTTTTTACGTATTTTCTGGGCATTGAACTAGGTCTTCAAGCTTGTATCACCAGTACTTTACTGACTGAGTTATTTCTTTAGCAGGAATACTGTTCAGGAAGCTTTAGTGCCTCGGGGGTGTCCAGTTCTTCCCACAGTCCTCAGGGCTTCTGCTTCAGATCATGTTAGTAGGGAAGGAGTGAATGTTTCAAGCTTCTAATAATAGCCTGACTTCCCGGTACTAGCCACCCCTAGCATCAGACCACAGGACCGGAAGGGTTAACAGTCTACAGGACTGAGGCCTTAGATCTTCCACCAAGAGAAACATTTGAAGAAAGATCTGTGTGGAGAGCTGCTGCAGGAGAGACCAGGAAGACAAAACAATCGAATGCATTTTGTAAACCATGTTGTAATCCTGATTCAGGCCCAGATTTATAGAAGTATATTTGATTCCGCTCAAGAAAAGAGGGATCCAACGTTATTTGTGAGTTTCCATTTGTTGAGTTAGAAGGAAGATAACTTATAATTATGGAGAATAGTTGCTGACTACTTAAAAATGGGTCCAAAGATTTACATCCCAGACACATTTTCTTTATTCCTCTCCAAAGTATGTATGAGGCTAGGTGGATAAGATGGGCTGGCAGTCCATCAGTTGCAGAGAAAGAGGTGCTGTCCTATCTACATTCATCAGTTTCAGATGCCCAGACTTGTTTCGCTTTCTCACTCCGTTCCCTAGGAAGGGTCGCTGTCTTGGTGAGTCTCTATTTTCTTGATTCACAAGCTTTTTTTCAAACAACACATTTTTAATTCCACGTATCTCCTCTTAGCCTCGTTGGGGTCCTCAGGTGGGCTTCAATAAATAACTGTTTCCCAGCGATTCTCTATAACTTTCCCAATATTCTCTATAATTCCGAGTCTGTTTTCCAAATCATGGCTGGTTGTTTATCTTGGTATATTTCCTTCCCGAGATGAAGCTTCAAAGTGTGTTGGGGTTGGGGTAGAATTTCCTGACACATAATATCTGTCTAGGAGAGGACTTAAGAAAGCATCCCAAGATTCACTCTGTTCCAGCCTTTGCATTTACAAGCCCAATCTGACCAATGATGGTTAACACATATTCATTAAGGTAGAAGCAGGATATGCGTTCTGCATGGCAGGAGGCTGCTATCTGTCTCTAGGATGTTTTGTGCCCTCAGGACACCTTCCTCCAATACACTACTTGTGAGACTGGGCACTGTTTATGTAAAATTCTTCACACCACATCAATCATATACGGCACAGTTCTCTTGTTCATAAATCCTACTGAGACAATGAAGAAAGCTGCCTCGATGAGGAAGTGTTCATCCAGATGTGCCAAACATCTGCTGTGTGCCAGCATCTGCCGGGTGCTTCATTCACAGTGATAAAAAGCCATCATCACAGAGATAACTTACTGGGCATGTGCTGTGCTCTAGCTGAAAGGTTTCCACTCAGGGAAACACCCAAAGGCGGCTGCTGCTATTTTCGATGAGGCTAAGTAACTTTAGTCACGGTCACTTAGTTCCTGACCCCGACCTCTGACTTCTGTTTTCTCCACTAGTCATTTGCATGTTATTTAAATATTTTGCCACTCTGTACAACCCGTGTATATTTATTTTAAATACTGTGTTTTGAATTTCTGTGTTTGTTTCTACATAGGACACGTGTTTTCTTTGAATATATTCACTCAGGAAAGAAACTATTACTGTCTAAATGTGAAGCTAATATCATTTGCCATAAAAGTGTCAATATATATATTTTGAATTTGGTCACCGTAGCGTGAGCCTAGATCCACTCTGGAACCCACAGAGTCTACAACAATTTCCCACCTCATCGCTGTGGGCAGCCCCATGCAAGTCATCTCTGTACTGTCTGTGGCGTAGGCTTCACACCTCAGAGAGTATTCTAGTTAATTTCAGCAGTGACGCACACGCAGGTGAAGCTGTTATGGGTAGATCTCTGCTATGAAACAGAAGCAGAGTAAAACAAATCCGGTTTTGACAAGTACATTACACAAGGCATAAAAATTTAAAATGAATCTTGGTTTCAATCAAAAAACAGACAAACAGGAACTTAGCAAACAAATGGGTTCAGTATATCTCTTGCCAATATATTTTCAGCACATTCAGTTTTCCAGTGAGATATAATTTTTATGAGAATATAAAAATATAGATAATATGTTCATGTGAACATAGACATTTTTGTGTTTTTCTGTATATATGTATATGTCCACGGAGACATATGATTCCATTTATACATAGAGAGCTATGTTGTGCATGTGCCTCCTGAAGATTATAAATATCTAAACCAAAACAGTCTTATAATAATATTTGCATATAGGTGTATTGACTTATACACACAGGAAGCAAATTCATAAGCAATTATGAATGAAATGTCAAGCATAGTCATTATCTGACTAAATAATATCCATTCATTAACCATCATGAGCAATTCCTCTTGATGGTTTTTAGTTATCATATATGTGGGTGGAGTGGTTATGGATGTCAAACCCACTTGACAATAATGGAAATCTTATTCTTTAACTAAAAAATAACATTTAATAAGACAGCATAATCAAGAATTCTCTAAGACCTTGAAGTTCTACAAGGTTCAATGTTTCTGGATATTAAAAGCAGTATAAAGCTTTCTGCTTTATGAAAACGTTTCCTACTTGTATGGCAAGGCGACTTTGATAGAAATAATATGGTTTTTGTTTCAGAGAGACCTCAGTGGAAACCTTCACTTTCTACTTTAAATTTGTGTGACCTTATGTGGACATTTGTGTCTGGGCCCACCAAGTAAGGATAGTAGCTCTTTGGTCAGAGAATTCTTAGAAGTCTAGAAAAAAATGTGAACTACAAAGCCGTGTGATTGCAAATAAAGAGGCACAGGTACAGACTGTCTCATTCATTTATTTATTCATTAGCCAAGCACTGTGAGCTAGGTCTGGGGCACAGCAGTAAATAAATCAGGCCTGGTCTTCTAGCAAATAAGCCAGATTAAGGAGATCGTATTATGTGCCATAAAAGCTACTAAGAAATAAATTGAATGAGCCAGCAGTAAGCAGCGGGCACAGATGTTGCAAAGGTTTCTTTAGGAAGTGGCATTGAATCTGAGACGGCAGATAGACAGCAGACCCTCTGTAGAAGGGACCTGGAGCTGGACCTGTCACCGGGTCATGCGAGTAGGGACGGGAAAGAGACTGTAACCTCAAGAGACAATGACTGATTGAGTCAGGGAAATAGCAGTGAAGATACATTTGAATCTTATAAGAGATACGCTGTGCTCCCCCCAGCTCAAATGTCCTTGGAGAGAAAGTTGCATTATTTAACATTTCCCACTAAGTACAAATGAAAATGAGGAAAGCAAACATTCATCCTTATACAGAACTCAGGTTCCTAAGATCTTGGATGCTCTCGGCCTTCATCTGTATGCGTTGTTTTCCTCCTGACCAGGCCCTGGAATCAGATATGTTGCTGTGACAAATGGGTCTGCTTTGGATTTAATTATTGTTTTCATTTCATATCTCTTGTCCCAGTCATGGTAATATAAATTTCAGAGATATTATTTTCAAAAAAAAATTTAAGTGACTTTGTCTTCCCTTCTGGGGGAGTCACTTTGTTGACTCATAGGCAGAAGAATTAAGTCAAGGAAATTAATTGCTGTGTTGCAGTCTCTCTACCAGGGATAAGGACAATCCTTCAGTGTTTGCAAGGACAGCCCTGAAAACTAAAGGTGAGACAGGGTGAGACAGGACGTGCCCTGCAGAGAAAATCACCTCAGCTCACACCCTCTCTATTCTTTCTCGTGGCGGCTTAGGTTTGAAGGGGTACAGAAGAGCCAAACCCTCCTCTTGCCTCTGAGATGACTGGAGCAAAAAAAAAAAAAAAGTCTCGAACTTGTTTCTCTTAATATTTTAACTCAGAGGAAGACTGGCTTGGCTCACAGCAAATAAAGAGGCACAGGTACAGACAGTCTATTGCTAGCTATGGCTTTCCTCAGCTCTTTTGTTTTGGGTTTTGCAAACTTAGCGACTTTTCCAGTTGCCCGGCTCTTGCCTTAGAGGGTTGGTTTCCAACTCCCTGCTAGACTTTTGTTGTCTTAGACTGTTATGGAATCTGTGGGAACCAGTTACTGGTGATGACAGAAGTTATGAGAAGGCAAGGATTGCTTGCTCTTTGTCCTTCTAATTGACTTCTAATGGGATCATAAGTAGCATTGGAGGGTAAGCAGTGATGTGGACTGAAATAGGTCACCACAGCCCTTCTAGTCACTCTGATTCTTTGTAATATTACTGTGGTTATGTCTCTGAGGACATTTGTCCCCACCTCACGACTGCATTAGCCTTTCCTCAGAGAGCTGGACACCTGCACAACAGGAGGAATAGAGGAGCAAAGACGCATGCCTAGATGACAACCAGGTCCCTGTAAGAGCTGATGGGGACTTTATTTAAACATCTTCCCTTTGGTGAGACTCCCATCTGCTCCAACACACTGTTAGATGTTGTTTAAGGCACTGTAAGGACAGAAAATGTGCCCCAGAATTTGGGCATACTCGATGCCCTGCAGAGTGCCAGGTGCATAAATGTTCAAGGTATGTTTGTTGAACTAAAAACATGACATGCACAAATTCTTTTCTGTACTTTCAGGTGCTAAAGGGGATGGAAATAAAATCATAACTTTCTGACAGAACTAAAATGGTGCTTGCATATTTTAAAAGCTGCTCAATATGGAATTATCACTGGGAAAATTCTATTTTCCTTTTGTTAAGATCTTTTAAAAAGAATATATTTTTGGATTCTAGGCAGTCGGGTTTAAAACAATTGCAAACAATCTCCTTTAAGCTAAGCCTTTCTACGTCTGACTAAAAAGGAATCAGAGAAACAATTATTGTTGACAAAATACTTGGCCAATTTCCTTTCATAGGGAGACTGCCAGAGATATCAAAGAGCAAAATTTTCAAAATAGTCAAAATAATTTAAAAGAGACAATTAATTAGCTTTCTAATGATTAGCTTACTAAGATTTTTACCCAGGTCCAGTGATGCAGGCCTGCAATACTGGCTGGCTATTTGGAAGGCTAATGAACGAGAATGACAAGTTCAAGGACAGCCTTGTAGCCAAAGCGAGTATAAAGCCATCTACTCAATGAGACTCTGTCTCAAAAAGTGAAAACTATGACTCTGGATGTAACTCAGTGGTAGAGCTCTTACTGAGCATGTACAAAGCCCTGTGGTAAATATCTGTTCCTCAGAAGCCAGCCAGACAGATTAGTTAAGGTGTTGCTGTGAAGAGATACCATGAGCATGGCAACTTTTACAAGGAACACGTTTACTTGGGTGGCTTACAGTTTCAGAGGTTTAGTCCATTATCATCATGGTGGGACATGGTGGCATGCAGGTAATCATGGTGCTGGAGAAGGAGCTAAAAGTTCTACATCTTGATCCACAGGCAACAGGAAGTGAACTGTATCCCACAGTGTGTTGCAGTGGCTACTGTCAGTCAAGATCCTGGAAAAATGCTATCCTCTGCTTGCTCATTTTCTTTCTTTATGATTGTGTCCTTGTCTACTGTGAGTCCAATCTGGTCAACTTGGCGACCTCAAAAGTCCAACCTGAATGTCCCATCTTCAATAGAACATTCTTAATCCCCCTCTTGTTGTGAAGCAGAATTAGCCCCTTTCCTTGGCACTTTGAACAAACTCTGTATTAGAACAGCTGCATTGGTTCACTTCTCACTGCAAAGCACTAACCTGCGGCCCAATGACGAGTTAGCACTCGTTTGTATCGGATGTGATTTTACATTTTAAATTTTTTAAAATTTTATGTTCTTTTAAATTATTTTTATGTTTCTCTTTGTGTGTCTGTATGTGTGTATGTACACAATAGTGTGGGTGATTATGGAGGCCAGAAGAGGGTACCCTACCCCTAAGCTAGAGTTCCAGGTAGTTGTAAGCCACGGAATTGAACTCTGGTTTGCTGCAAGATTAACAAGTTCTTTGCCACTGAACCGTCTCTTTGGGGTCTTATTTTTCAATTCTTATAAAAAGCCCCAAAGATGAAGATTTAATGACGTGTTCAACTGTTATAAGATTCAATACTGTGTCATCAACATTATTTTCACGAGTGCTATCATGATTGTTGAGTTGTTATGACAGAGATTTTATGTAAGTCACCAAGTGTAAGGTATTTATTATCTAGCTCTTCCCAGGAACCATTGCTAACAGCTGCTGTGTGGAGACGGATCAACGTGTGGTGGTACATAGCTGACATTTATTGTTATCACATGCTGAGTACTATGCTAAAAATTCATATACGTTATCGTGTTTAACCCTCAACGACTCTGAGCTGCCTGCTAAACTGAGGCACAGAAGATTTGAGAGCTTTGAAAGTTACAGGAGTCAAAGCTGACAGTCAAATCTAGGTGTTTCTCCAGCTGGTGCACAGTCAACAGGCAGCATCATCATGGCAGGCCATGAGAGCCGTGCCTGGCAAGATTCACAAAATAAGTAGTCCATTTCTTCTTCATCGCCTGCACTTGTATTCCCCCACTGAATGGACTCCATCAGAGGCCCATGTTGGCTTTGCTGGTTTGAGTGGAGACCATAGCGAGTAGAAAGACTCATGCAGTACATGATGGGCATCTCCACGACCAGGCCCTCCCAGGTAGCCAGGATGACTGCAGAGAAACAACAGAGTTCACAGTCAAGAGATGAATGTTGGCTATTTGAATAGGGAAGGGGAGGGAGGGAGGGAGAGAGGGGTTGAAGAGTGAGGGGGAGAGAGAGAGGGAGGGAGGGATGAAGGAAGAGAGAGAGAGAAAGAAGGAAAGAAGGAAGGAAGGAAGGAAGGAAAGAAGGAAGGAAGGAAGGAAGGAAGGAAGGAAGGAAGGAAGGAAGGAAGGAAGGAAGGAAATCATGAATGAACCTGGGGAGCCAGAATCTACTGGAGCATTGGAGTAACAGATATGATGATTTTATGTTTCAGACAATCTGTCTGCTCCCTTCATATCAAATGCTTCTCAGTTTTCTTTTGTTGGAGTCCACATTTATTTGCATATATCATTTAAGCTTTGTTTGTGTACTCCATTTTTAGCAGTTAGCTGGGATACTCTTTAATGTCCTGATCGCTGTGGCACCTGGATACCACATCTCTTCAACAGAATAGTAACACTTCATCCTTGCATGGTCTCTGCAAGTTTGCCAAGAGCTATATTTCCATAAGTGTTCTCAGTTTTCAACAATCCTTTAAAAAAATACTTTCCTCATTAGTTTGCTTTTTTATGGTAAGAACACAACTTGAAATTTATCCTCAACAAAGATCCAATGTTTTTGAAACAGGACATAGTTTGGCTATGCATTCCGCATGCTAGCATCAAATATGTAGACATATAGTCATCCTGCCTCAGCCTCCTAAGAACTACAGGCATGTGGCCTCAGATTTAGCTCTTAACCGAGTTTCAGGAATACACAGAGATGTTAACTCTGGATAAGACACTTCATTGCAGACCCTGGAAAGTTATCTGTCACAACTGTGACTCTAGATTAATTTTCAGTGGGTATTGATTGATGTTTTAAGTTTTTGCATCAGGTTGGAAGATTTTTCTGACGAGTTCAGATGGCAATATGGCTGCTGTTAAAACAGTGAGCTTTTCCACACAACTTTTTCTTCCCACACAGAGAAGAGGGCTGAGGGCCATTTCCCTGCCCCCCCCCCAGAACTCCTTATGTATTTACCATGACACTCAAAGGGTGGAGATTTCTTTAGTGGCCAAATGTAGCAGGGCAGCCAGTGGACAGTAAGAGCTAAGAGCAAGAGGCACAGGGCACTCAGTCGCAGGACCTTGAAATGTATTTTTTCCTTGTTACCCAGAGGTCTGGCCTTGGACAGGCAGGAGAATGCAGGATGGGGCCAGGTGCTGAATGTTGGGGAGGGGGAGATGCCCAGCAGCCATGGCATCATTGAAGACATCTCACAGAGTTCTAGCTGCTGGAATATTTTTCCAGGTAAAACACTGCTCAGAAATAGCCTTACCTGAACCATCTCTCATCTTCAGCCTCCAGAAATCTGCCTAGAAATTAAGTCTTTATTCTCGGAAGACTGTGAGCCCAAGCTGGCACTTCTAATGCCTCTCTCAGTGCTCCCTGTCTGGTCACAGACGTCACAGACGACAACCATCACTTATCACCTGGTTTCAACTTGCTCCATGGTTACCTTAAAGGACACACTCTTGTCTGCAGGGTCTACAAACTCACTCTGCTGCCTGAAGTGTCAAGCCTTGCTGTTTTAGCCTGTGAGGTCTAGAACCCACAGTGCCAGCATCGCCTGGGATCTTCTCAGAATTTCCAGTCCCACACAGACCTACCAAATCACCATCTGTGCTGTATAATGATTTCTCGGGGCATCCAAACACATAAAAATTTGAGGATGACTGTGGCAAAGCAAAGCTGTCTTAAGGCAAGACTTATCCTTGGGGACTGCAGGGTCAAAGCATGGGTGCACTAGAAGACAGGGGAGTCTTTCTAGGAGCCACCTGAGAGCTAACCTAATGTAGATTGCCACAGTCCACGTGGAGGAAACCCTGGCAGCCCTGGGTTTGAATGTGAGTTCTGCTACTGCCCCTGTGTAACAACTCTGGGGCAACTCTTTCCAGACCTCTGTGAGAGAGACCACTAAGTGCTCAACATTGGCCTTTTCACAGACAGCTTTTTGAGTGGGCGCTAACACACGTTTTCTCCTGTCGCAATAAATACACACAACATGCCGGACAAAGAGGCGCATTAACAACATATCCTTCTCCAGGTTGTGGGGCTTTTCAGGGCCTTTGGTTTGAAGATGGTATTACCAGCAAAACTTCCTCAGATTCTCCAAAGCTTGCTTGGCTTATGAAGAGCTTTATGAGGTTTTGGGGGCTCATCTGCAGGGTTGGGCAGGAGAAATTATCTTCACATAAGTAGAGGTGAGGAAGTTAGGAAATTATTTCTGCGAGTATCTGAAAGTAAGACTCTGGTCTGGACTTGGGTCCATGATCATCACAATAACCACAGAGCCAACTTGCACTGGACCCCTGGAGCTGGCCACACCTTCCTTGCCTAGATCTTCCCACGAACCTGCAGATAAAGTCTTTGTACTGGAGCCAGTCTGTCAGTCTCTGCAAACAATAAGCCAACAAAAGTGACAATCAGGCCCTTGGTAGGGCCAGCTAGAAGCTCAGGTTCTTTGTGGTCATCAAAATCTCTACCTGCTGTACCGCAACCAGTCAAATGAGAGGGCAAAGCTTTCTGTGCTTTAGAATTACAAAGAAAAAATTATTTAAGAAGGCAGAGCACAGCACTTTCAGATAAGAAAAGGCCTAATCAAGAGTATAATCAGCCTATTCATGCTCTCGTCCTGTCCCCACTGCCAGCGATAGGGTTCAACACTTCACATCTTGTCATTTTTGTTTTACTCAAAGACAGAGGGGACTTCCAGAGAGAGGCAAGCAGAGACAGCGCCCTGGGGGATTTGTCTAGGATGAAGCTAATAAGCGCTGACAGAAGGACCAGAAAGGATGGCAGTTATGGATAAGCCATTTGCAAAGCTCCTTTTCGTGGGTCTTTATAACACGCCAGGTCCTATGCTAAACATTGTATACATACTAGCTCATTTAAGTTCCCCATTCTCTCTGCCTGTCCAGCATTAAGACCCCCATTTGCAAGACCATGGACATAGAAAATTAGAGAGTCTAAGTGCTGGCTGAAGTTGCCACATGGACATGTGGCACAATAGCACTAGGCGTAGACATGTGGAGACCTAATCTGGATGCTGCGGTGCTTCTGATGACCTCTCAGTACTGTTTTAGAGAAGATAAGAAATGAGGAGCTCAGATCCGAAGCTTCTGAAGGGCTGGAGGCCCTGGGGATTCTCCAGCAGCTATGACTCAGATCCATGGTTGTCAGGCTTTCCCTTGGGCCCATGGCTGCATTTCAGACAAGTTCCTAGACCAGGGCTAACTCATTGGTGAGGCCCAGAGAAAGTGGAACATAGGGCTTCTTCCTCAATAAGCAGGGGCAGGATAGCATTAGGGAAGGCTTTGAGAGAAAACCCTGTCTTTGTTTCCATGGTCTTGCTCAATTAGTCATGGTTCTTTACAATTACTCTTTAGTATTCTAAGTCTGAAACTATTAAAGTTACAAGTCATCAGCAAGAATTTTATCATTCAGCATAGGTGGGGCAATATTAATTTTAAAGAGCATTTAACATCTTTGAGGCATGTCACTAAAATTACACAACCCATTTCTCATCACTTGTACATAGTCAGCAACACCTGTGATGTGTTGGTTGGCAGTAGGCTGCATATATGACGTCAATCCCAAAAAACCGCACTGAGGCTAAAAATGTCCCATCTGTGACATCATGATGGCCATTATATTATCATATACGTGTAGTTCTGCCCTTATAAACCAACTTTTGATATTTCAGGTTCTATAAAAGTGAAGCATAGGCCGGGCGGTGGTGGCACACGCCTTTAATCCCAGCACTCGGGAGGCAGAGGCAGGAGGATCTCAGTGAGTTTGAGACCAGCCTGGTCTACAAGAGCTAGTTCCAGGACAGGCTCCAAAACCACAGAGAAACCCTGTCTTGAAAAACCAAAAAAAAAAAAAAAAAATGAAGCATACATAATTATACTCTGTATTATACAACACTTGATAACACTAATAAGTGACTTTGTAAGTTTATTGTATTTGCTGCATTAGATTTTTTTACCATAATTTAGGGTGTACTCAGCTATGAATATATGAAACCAAGTTCATTGTAAAGCATCACACTGTCTTACGCCTTCAGCTGTCCTCTATTCTGCTTGTGTTTCATCTGTTTCCTGGCTGCATCAAGAACCAAGTCTAAGGATCGCTCTTTGGTCAGTTGGTGCAAAACTCTGCGGTGATGCAGCACAGACACGACCACCTAGCGATGTGCCTCTCAGAGTGCATCCCTTTCTTTAAGCAACATGGTTGTGTGCATGCGCTCTGTTCTTACCTGAAAGGCTGGAGCTGATGACAAAAAATAATCAAATGATATTTCCCTTCTTGTGCACACATACTAAAAATGTCTCTACCATTGACTTACTGATGGGTTAAGAGTTCCTGGAAGGACAGCAAACTGTGACTTGTGCTATATCCTTTTCCTGAGGGAAAGCAGAGGGCTAATAAACAAGAAAGGAAATGATGGTCTTTCTTGGTTTATAGTTCTCAGAACGTCCCAGCCGTCTTTCTGCTTTCAAAGAAAAAAAAATTGTGCAAATGCAAAATGGGGGCTCTCTGGGCTGTTGGCTCCCTATCGGCCTCTCCTCTATTCTGGGTTTGCTCACCTGTCCAGGTAACACTTTTACCTTATGCTTGCTTCTTTAATCTCACTGAACTTCCACAGGCAGTCCCACCAGAGGTCTGTACTCACTCCAAATGGCTCACCAGTGCTGTAGACACATATTGCCTGGGTTCTCTGCTAACATTCTGGCTTGCTTGAGGTCCACTCATGTCCCAGCATCCCTTTGATATTACTTATAGAGATCAATTATTACAAATTTCAATGGGGGCACTAGCATTAAAAGTATGAATTCCTTCTGGGTATGAGGGTCTTGTATCCATGCAAGGAGGGTATGAGAGCCTGGGATCTATGCCTCTGCCTCGTATCATTTCCATAATTTTCCAGCTCGCTTTGAATGTATAGACTCACGAATAAGCAGAAATTTGCTTCTGATCCCAACAACAAAGGCTTTCAAAGATTTTCCGAAAGACTCAGATTGCTTCCCAAACAAATGACTCCCACATAATAACACTTTAATGAGTTAAAGGGCAAGAAAATAAGAAACATCCAAATTGAATTTGTTCAAAAATACATATGGTTTTCCAAAAGTAATGGCTTGAGGCAAAATCTGAATCATCTTTTACTGAATCCAGAAGTTTGGGAAAATTCTGCAAGACTTAGCTGCATTCAAGACGCCTGAAGCATTCTCTATTTCTAGAATTTCACTTTGGCGGGTTAGCTCCTGGCCTGAGCTTGCTGCTCTCAACGGTGTAGGGTTTCAATAGCACAGAGGAGAGGCCATTTGAAGAGTTCAGTCTTTTTATTTCTTGTTAATTTCCACTTATGTTTTTAGGTTAATGTAGTTAGTTTAGGCTATTTCTGTCTTCTTATCAAGAAAGAGTGTCTCTCTTCTATACCCTACACATGCCTTTTCTTCTTTCACAGGATCTAAGGGTAAAACTTATAAAGTCCAAGGCCGCTTCCCCAGTTATGAAGTGTGGCCCCTCCCCTCGACCAAAGATCCTACTTCTGGCACAGGCTCCCATTTGGAGCAGATGTGCAGGGCTGGCTTTAGTGGAGGAAGGAGCGCACAGGTGGAATCTCTTCTGCAGAGGTGCAAAGCCTCGTCCCAGTGTTTATAACTAAAGCGTGGATCTCCAGGTACACCGCATGTCTCAGATCCTCTTATTTGGTTCAACTGAAGACTGGTGAGATCTAGTCTGGGCTTTCGTTTGCTTTAAGATCCTGGGTGTGAAACGTTAGCAAATTTACGCTTGCTTGAGTTGTTTCCTTTTCTCTGGGAACATGGATTTCCCCTTCTTTGTCTGCCTCTGGTTTTGTTTGATTCTTCTGATAATGTCTTAAACAAACTAGCAGGCAGAGCCAAGTGTACACACGCTCCTACGTTAGGCTCACCATTCAACTAGCTTTTTGATTCTCATTTGGCAATCTGAACCCTGGGGGAGAAGGCAGTGGCACAGACCACACTTAAGAGCTCAGGCAAGTATCTTCCTACTTAAAGAGCTCCTACATAGCATGTAAATTTGCTTTTCTCAGCATGTACAGAAAGTAGGCAGCCATATTTCTGCCTCTAAATCACATTGCCCTCTTTTCCCTTACAGAAGCTTGCGCCTAAGCAGAAGCAATTGTCTGCTATGAAGGCACAGCCCTGTAACATCTCCCGTGCTCAGCAAGCTCGGTCACCACAGCTGCACATTTTTCACTGGGGTCACGTTGGAAGCTGGCCCTGTATGCACTGAAGCTCTGAAGAGAGGCCCCAGTGCTCTTAGAAGGACTGCTAGCTTTCAACCCATGTTAATCGTGATGGTTCAGATCAATCATTCTTAGAAGTGTGGAGTAGAGCCATCTGTTTTCTGTTTTCCTTTCCAAACTTAGCAGCATGGGAGAACCCAGTCTTCTTGATCAAGACCATGGAACTGCTACTCTCCCGTGTTAACCTTTCTGTGGTCTCTCCTTTTGTAGGCAGCCATTTTCATGGCTAAGAGAAGACCAGGTCCCACATTGTTCATGAAAAGAAATCCTAAGTGCTATTTTCTTCTCAATTTAAGCATAAGGGAACAGCCCAAGGTCACACGGCGAGTTAAATACTAACACTCTGTGTTGATGAAGCTCATTATTTAAATGTTAAATGCTCTGAAGGGTTGCTCCTTTAAAATGGGTCTAGTACACTGCATTCGTTGTAGAGAGAGAAGCAAGCCAATGAAAGAGACTAGAGATATTTCTGTTTCACTTGGACTGAATTAGCTGTGGGCATTAAACTCTGAACACGCAAGAGTTGACTCAGCCAGTAACAGAAACCCCTGGCTCCATTCTGCATGCGTGCAGTTTTGGATTGTCAACTAGTTGACATTTGTCTGCACAAAACATTGCCATTTGTGTTACACATAGTGACACATTATTCTTTGGAATATCACTGGTTGGGAGCTACTTAATGCATTGCCACAAAGAGACTTGCAGACAGCTAAAAATAAAAGCATAGGCTTACAAGAAGCCTAGACAACAACATATGCACAAAACCCACATAAGGGCAGGTATGGCTGTGCACTGTGGAGATCAGGCTTTCAGATGAAGGCATAGATGATTTATAAGCTAGCAGGTAAACGTTCAGCTTACTTGATTTTACGTAGACAAATGGGATGTATATTCCAACATACTATGTATGACTCAGATCTATGAGAAAACAACTTTTCAAGCTTTGGCGATTCTTGAAAATTAATGATTGTATGTCTGTATTACTCATGTACTGTTTGCTGACTTCCAACACAACGCAATGTCTTCATTTCTCCTCTCAACGTGAACTCCATCTAAGATCCTTATCTGTTGAGACAGCAAATACGAAGTTGTTCCTTCTGCTAGCATTTGTATACACAAATGGTGGCAGCTGAATTTCATGTGGGTCTGTGCTAATGGATCCCCAATTTAGACCATAGGCAACTGGAGACAGGATATGCCTAATGGGGCCGTCAGCTATGGAATCCCAGAATGTCTTGGTCTATCAAAGCTCCACTTGCCAATCTTCCAGGCTTGGTGCCAAGCCTGTATTTTTAGACTAATAAGAGTAGCATTCTGGAGCTGGAGCTTTTGGAGTGATATTTTATTAAAGAATTATTTCACCCAGAGCTAGATGTTTTCAATCATTTAAATTAATGTATTTTATCACCTTACACTAATTATTTATTTAATGGGCTTCTTCAATTTTTAAAATTATGCCTAATGCAATATGTTTCTGAACATGAGTGCAGAAAATGAACACATTAATTACAGTAAAATGTCTAAAAACTGAAACAAATTAAATAGACCGCTGCATACGCTCCCCGAACCTTGATCATACATCTGTATACATAAGGCTTTCTTTTCTATGCAAAAATGCAGCTCTGTGTCCTCCAGTGTGGGCTTGCTTGGAAGAACTCCGTGAAAACAAGGAAGGGAATATTGGGGTTCTGTTAGGCCACTCCCTTTCATTCGGTGGCCTTTTGTCCCTGAGTCTGCCACACTCTGAGGTCCTTACACCTCAGCTCCCAGAACCACTTTAGTTTCATGCCGCATACAAGATGCACATGAATTACAGCTGGAAGGGGGACGGGAATGCTGGGAGAGCACATTCCTTTTCAGTGGAAAGGGTCTGGGTGCTTGCTGTCTGTGTTTACCCTCATGCGTGCTCTTATTGCTGAGTACATTTTTCTTTCTGCCGGCGTGTTTTTCTTTATGCTTGCCATTCCATTTAATTTTTGCCATTCTGAGCTATTTTTAAAAATGTGCAAATGCAATAATAATACATGAAAGAAAAGCATTTTCAAATGTGTGTGTAGCATGTGATAGCCCTGATTGTAATCTAGCCTAGTAATGCTAGAAGGAACTGTCTTGACACAGGATCTTGTCAGTTAGGTGACTTAGCTAGGGAGTCCTGCTTTGAACACAAACAATAGCCATTGCCCTCTTTGACTTACCTCTTTGACTTACCCTTGCCAATTTGCATTTAGTCTTGTGTACAGTTCTCTGTGATGACACATTTGCTTTTTAAAATATCTTTGAAACCCAGTAAGTTCCATTTCAAAATAACAGTAGAATTATAAATGTTACTTAAGACTTAAGACTGTCTTAGTACGTGGACAACACTCAGACACTTTTCATTGTCTAGTCTTTTAAAAATGTACGTTAGGGACTGGAGGAACAGCCCAGTGGTGAAGAACACTTGTGGTGTTTGTATGTTTGTATAAGAACGAAGTTTTGTTCCTAGCAGCTCACAACTGTTTGTAACCCCAGTTCTGGAGGATCTGACACCTTCTTCTGGCTTCCATGGGTACCAGACTTGCATATGATGCACACATATGTAACCAGGGAAAACACTAATAAACCTAAGATAACAAATGAAAAGTGAGAGTATGTCAGTGATGTGCTAATGAGACCCCAATAAAATCTAAGACATCTCAGAGGATCCTAGCCAGCCTATTTGAACAGTGCCTCCTTGGCCACTCGAGGCAGATTTTTTTCCTATAAGAAGACTGGTCAGTTTTCACACTGATGATGATGCCATTATAATAGTAAAACATACACACACACACACAAACACACACTTTCTTTTCAATTTCTTTATTGATTTTATTGAGCTCTACATTTTTCTCTGCTCCCCTCCCTGCCTCTCCCCTCCCCTTCAACCCTCTCCCATGGTCCCCATGCTCCCAATTTGCTTAGGAGATCTTGTCTTTTTATACTTCCCATTGAGATTAGATCCATGTATGTCTCTCTTACGGTCCTCATTGTTGTCTAGATTCTCTGGGATTGTGATTTGTAAGTTGGTTTTCTTTGCTTTACGTTTAAAACCCACTTATGAGTGAGTACATACGATGATTGTTTTTCTGGGTCTGGGTTACCTCACTCAATGTGATATTTTCTAGCTCCATCCATTTGCCTGCAAATTTCAAGATGTCATTATTTTTTCTGCTCTGTAGTATTCCATTGTGTACATGTACCACATTTTCCTTATCCATTCTTCAGTCGAGGGGCATTTAGATCATTTCCAGCTTCTGGCTATGACAAACAATACTGCTATGAACATAGTTGAACACATGTCCTTGTGGCACAATTGAGCATCCTTTTGATATATACCCAAAAGTGGTATTACTGGGTCTTGAGGAAGGTTGTTTACTAATTTTCTGAGAAATTGTCATACAGATAGCCAAAGGGGCTGTACCAGCTTACATTCCCACCAGCAGTGCAGAAGTGTTCCCTTTACCCCACAATCTCTCCAGCATAAGTTGTCATCAGTGTTTTTTATCTTGGCCATTCTTACAGGTGTAAGATGGAATCTCAGAGTTGTGTTGTTTTGCATTTCTCTGATGACTAAGGATGTTGAACATTTCCTTAAGTGTATTTCAGCCATTTTAGATTCCTCTGTTGAAAGTTCTCTGTTTAGGTCTGGACTCTAATTTTTATTAGATTATTTGTTCTTTTGATGACCAATTTTTTGAGTTCTTTTTATATTTTGGAGATCAGACCTCTGTCTGATGTGGGGTTGGTGAAGATCTTTTCCCATTCTGTAGGCTGTCATTTTTGTCTTGTTGACCGTGTTCTTTGCTTTATAGAAGCTTTTCAGTTTCAGGAGGTCCCATTTATTAATTGTTTCTCTCAGTGTCTGTACTGCTGGGGTTATATTTAGGAAGTGGTCTCCTGTGCCGATGCGTTCAAGTGTACTTCCCACTTTCTCTTCTATGAGGTTCAGAGTGGCTGGCTTTATGTTGAGGTCTTTGATCCTTTTGACTTAGATTTTGTGCATGGTGATAGATATGGGTCTATTTTCCTTCTCAGTTTCAATTTAATGTTATATTTAAATTATTTGAAAGTATAATTCTGAATTTTTCTTCTGCATGGGCAGGTTGAGATGCAAAAATCATTATTCTGCTTGACTCCCAACACCAATGTCTGAGAGAGAAAGAATTTTGTCCTGTGTTTTCCCTAGAGACTCATTATTAAGATACAACAATGCATTAGAGTGAGGGGCAGAAATGCTGCCCAAACCAAAGGGAGATGGCAGATTCATCTAATCAAATATGGGCTCCTATAGACAGACAAAAGTAGACAGAACTGAAGAATAAAAATTCTCTTTTTTTGGGGGGGGCGGTTTCCTCTTGAGACTAGACACCACATTTGTGATTCAGTCTTTGGGTTTTTCCTCAAGTCAGGTCAGAGTACATGGGAATGCGGAGGGCTTCAGAGTGCCCCAGGTGAGACACACACTGATTGCACGTAGCAGAGTAGTAGTTCTGATTATATGGGTGAGTGTTGGACATTTCTGAACTATGCCTTGTCACTCAGCTGTTGTCCCTAAAGGACAAAAGCTATCCTATGTATCTCTGCATAGCACCCGGCAAAATGCTTTACCCAAACAAGGGGAACGACCAAGCGTTCCTGTCAATGCAGGATCAGGAGAGGTGCAGAAGAAATGAGATAAAGGGCTCCAGGGAATATGTATGTAGGTGAAGCTTTTTCTAAGCCTCGTGTGTGGGTGTTGCTTCAGATTAAAACAAAGCCTTCATGTAAACAAGGCAAGTACTCTACCACTGAGCTACTTACCAATCCCTATTTGTAGCTCTCTCTGTGTGTGTGTGTGTGTGTGTGTGTGTGTGTGTGTGTGTGTGTGTATCACATACTGTCTTTTAAGAAACCTTTGAGCCCAGTTTGCCATCTATTTGCATCAAGCTGGTTTCCCATTCCCCTCTATTATCTGGCTTAGCATTGCTGTCTTTGGGATCACTGAAAAGGAACTATGTTAGGAATTATCAGGGAGATTCATCCCCGTGTCAGTGATGGTGAGTCATTGGTGACCCCTGAGATGCTGAGTGGGGACAGGAGCTCATGCTATGTCTGAACTGGATGAAATACGTTACTAACGGTGATAGTTTTGTCTGATTGGGAGCATGGTCCTTTTCCAAGGGTCACTCCTCGTCTTTCTTTCAAAGCCAGATCCAATTCTGTGTCTTCTAGGATGACTTTTATGTCTCTGAGTGTAAGCCAGAATCAAGCATTCTCTGCCTACTGTATATCGCTTTGGCCTTTGTTCTTGTATTTGTTACTTTTTCCTTATCCACCCATCTAACTCTACCCACCTGCCTACCTGGTTAATTCTTCATGTAAATTTCACAAGAGTGGTAGTTCTTTGGTTTCAGGGAGAATGAACCACGGGTGAATGGATGAAATAGCCAAGAGATCATTGCCGGTATTAAGGGCTGATGGGAGGTAAGGAGTGGGTTGGTCCTGGTCTAGCTATGGAGGTGAGTGTTAGGGATCCAAGACCCAGTTGATTCTGTGACTCAAGCTCATGCTTTATTTTTCTCTAGTTCAAGAGGAAGTTGACAGCAGCCTGAGTCATCCAGTGCTTTAAACGCTGCTTTACCTTGTTCTCTGTCAGAATGGAGGGGGTGGCCAGTTCCACTCAAACAGTCCTGAGGGAGCAAAGGAAAAGGTACAGGAAAACAAGGTTCTGTGTAGCTCAGTGATAGAATACTATCCTAGCATGGATTTGAGTTCCAGCTATACATATGCATATGTGTGCATGTGTACACACACACACACACACACACACACACAGAGAGAGAGAGAGAGAGAGAGAGAGAGAGAGAGAGAGAGGAAGAATGTTCTACAATTTACAATTCATAGATCTGTGACCTTGCCCAAGTTAAGCATGAATTTCCTCTTCCTACATAAAATAGAGATGCTGGCACCTACATACAGGCTACAATTATGAGAGCGTGTACTGAGTAAATAGTGTGGTGTGCAAAACACTCATAGCGGCAGGAGGATGAGTGTGCCCACTATTTCCTTTAACTTCTCTGTCTTTGGATTTCTGTTTCGGTGATTTTTGCTTTGTATCCCAGCTGCCTTACTGTGTTGGGCAGTGACAGAACTGTTTCCTGGTGGAAAACGTGGTCTATTTTTTAAATTATGTAAACACGAAAACAAGGGCATGAAGTATCACTGGACTGTGAACTGAGGCCATGTGATTTCGTAGCTGTCTGAGGAGGCTGTGCCTGTTGATGTGTGCACATCTGGAACATGTGACACACAGCTCTGAGTCACGGATCCTTCGGTCCACTGCTAGGCCTGAGCCAGTGAGGGTGGGAGAAACACCTGTAGATGCAGCCCATGCCATCCCAGCTTCATTCGGGTCCTGTTCTTCTCCCTAATGGAGCCCATAGTGTCAGGCAGACGAAGGCATACACCAGGAGCCCGTACTGACTCAGAAATCATGCCTGATCATATCCCCATGTGATAATTCCTGAGCTGAAACAGACCATTCGTCTTTGTTTATTAAGAAATGAAAGCCCAAAAGGTTAGGTAATATCACCATGGCAACCAGCCTAACTAGTGGTTAATTCTGAACCAAGAGCAATTCTAGAGATTGGAGTCACTTCAGAGATGGGCTATGCAGCCGTCTCAGAGAGGCACGGGCCTGGTTGTGGCCACTTAGCATGGTGCATTATCACATGGCGCTAATGGACCTGAAGAACAGCGATAGAAGTAGCCAACATTTCCTCAATACTACATCCCGCTTCACGTGCGTGAACTCTGGACTTAGTGAGACTATGAGG
Source organism: Alexandromys fortis (assembly GCF_014885135.2). Lineage (NCBI taxonomy): Eukaryota > Metazoa > Chordata > Mammalia > Rodentia > Cricetidae > Alexandromys > Alexandromys fortis. The sequence goes on from NW_026067896.1 coordinate 15,512,926, forward strand.
CAGGTGCTGTCGTCAGTGCCGCTGTGCAGATGAGGAAACAGGCTTAGAGATAACGATCACCTGTTCAAGCTTCCAACAATAGTCAGGGTTTTTTTTTTTTTTTTCTGACTCTCAAGTTTATGTTCTTGACCAGTGTGGAGATAGTTTCTCTCTCCAGCCAAATAAGTTTGACTATTTCTGTTCCATGACAAATTTTACACTGATTTTTGTCCCAGCCATTCGAGGAAGGGAGTGGGGGTGGAGCAGCTGGGGGAGCTGGAAGGAGGAGGTGGGTATGGGAGGATGCTAGGTCAGTCGTTCTATGCCTTCTGTATTCACTCACTCCTGCCACCTGCCAGTCAAGCCCTAGCCGGGAAGATACACATCTCTTCTGTATTCGCGAGACCGTGTATTCCAGAGTTCCGTGGCTATTTCTCCCAGTAAACCAATGTGCATGAGCTTTCAAGGGAATGTAGGTGCTGTGACGGCACCTGCCGTTTTCCTTGGACATGGCCGGCGAGTAACAAGCTCCCTGGCAGCTGAGCACAGTAAAGGCTATTCGTGAAGCTGCAGAACCGTTTCTCTTAGTGCCAATTTGGAGCCTCCTGGTTGAGGACAGGCAGAGTGGTCTGTAGATCTCCTCCCCCAGTGTGAAGCAGCTCATATTACAGCCCAGGAAGTTGTGCCTAACCATAGTGAGGCAGCAAGCGGGTTGCTCTGCTTTGGCTGGCGGCTGTTTATGATAACAGACTGGATGCATAGAACAAGGTTCTGAATGCCTGCAGTACACAGTAAGGACCCTCCTAGCTCTCTGTCAGCAAGGGTGAAGGTGACCTGAGGCAGTGCATGAGTGGGCCTCTGCCCTGTGGCTTTTCTGATGAATCTCGGTGTTTCCCTGGGGATGAGCCCTCATTTACTCTTCCATGCTAAGAACTGTCACTCAGGAAGCATTCTTCAACAGGAGGAATAGGGACAACTGTAGAACACCCAAGCATGCTCTGGCCTTACCGAGCAATTCTTGAATATTCCCCTACAGCATCTGTTTCTATCAAACTAAAATGGAAAAAATTAAAAAGAAAACAATGACAAACCCCCATGCTTGTTGAAGAGTGAGGGATATCACAACTTATGATAGCATTTGTAAGCCCGGGCAATCATGCCATTCAAAAAGACGACAGTCAGACAGCTTACTTAAGTGCCGCCAGATAGGAAGAACTCATAAAGAGCATGCAAGCTGCAGCAAGACTGAGTTGTGCATTGCTTTGGGGAATGTAGCGAGCTGTGTGTGGTGTCACACCTGATGGAGATGTATAATCAACTCCTGAGATGGCTAAGGCCTGACCTATGCTATGATCACGCAATGATTATCAGCTGCCTGCATATGCGTGAACCTATGGGCAGTGCCCACCTGGCAGTTCAGGGTTGGCAGCCCATGCCTACTTCAGGGCTGGGAGAGGTTTGCTTGGAGAGAGAGAGAGAGAGAGAGAGAGAGAGAGAGAGAGAGAGAGAGAGAGAGAGAGAGAGAGAGAGAGAGAGAGAGAGAGGGGAGAGAGGAGAGAGAGAGNGAGAAGGAGAAGGAGAAGGAGACAGATTGCTGTGAATAAAGTCCTGAAAACTGCTGCAAGAAGAGCTCCGGGTGTTGCATTTTTCCTTGCTGGTCGAGGGTGAACGCGACAGGGGAAGGCTTGGAAGGTGGTCTACAGGGCTTGCTGGAATCTTTGTGTGAAGTCACTCCTGTTGCACCTTCTCCCAAAGGGACAGAAGAACAGATACTTGCAATGGCAAGTCAGTGCAATATTGTGGAGGACAGATGATTGCAGCATGCAGCCCGGCGGAGAGAGCTGGCTTTCCAGAGACAGATGGCAGCAGAAGATGTCTTGGGAATATGGGGGAAGAAATTCATAAGCTAAGCATTGCTACCAGTCCAGGACTGGAAGTGTAATAGCCCTGTCCCTCTTCACTGGGGTTGTGGCATTCATTTTAACACCATCAGTACTGGTGGGAGCAGTATCCATGGTAAAACATTGTGACTTTTAGGGGCATTTTTTTCCTGAGTTCTTTTAGGATTAGATTAGATTAATTGTGCTTTTTTATTTTAATTTAGTTTTAAAAGCTAACTTTTCTCATTTTACATGCCAAATCCATTTTCCACTCCCTCCCCTCCTCCTGCTCCTTCCACCTTCCCTCCTCCCACCCCTCATCCCAACCCCCTTCCACTCCTCAAAGAAGAGTCACAAAGTCTAGTGCATTGCTTTGAGGCAAAACCAAGGCCCTCTCTACCTATACCTAAACTGAACAAGATATCTCTCCGGAGAAAATGGGTTCCAAAAAGCCAGAACAAGCAGTAGGGATAAATCCTGGTCTCACTGCCAGTTTGCCTGAGTTTTTAAATAATGAAATGTGTTATTTTTATTACCAATTCCTTTTGTCTGATTTTCATATTATACATAGGATATTTTATTGTTTTAAAATTTTTGAGTGGATTGTATATGAACTTCATATAGGATGGTAAAGTAACAATTACTAATTTCTGATATGTAATAAAGAGGATTTCAGTTTTTATGGAGACATAAAACCGACTCAGAAAACATCTAACCCATATTCTGACAAAAGTATTTTTTTTCTATTTGTACAAACAAGAGGGATTTCGTGTGAGACCAACAAGAAGATACACAGCAAAAATGTTATGATACAGAATGTCATTATGAGGTGTTCAGTTTATTGGGATTTTAATTTAGCCCTCAACAAATCAAATAGAGTATGACTAGCTTTCATTTATTCCAATGTTTCTTGAGAGTCTTCCTGATTCCTACTTGCTAGACATAAAATCTCAGTACCAAGGCCAACTAGAAGCATAGACTGCCCTCTCTTGGAGGGCAATCTGCATGAAGACAGGTGCCTCATAAACTTGACATTTGCAATGGGACACCCATCACATCAAATGATGTCTCTTTAGATTGAAGTTCAGAAATGCCCCAGAAGCTTTCAACATTGTCAAAGTGGCTGTAAATCCATGCTGGGTTTGCCTAACCAGTCTGGTGGCAGAGAGGGGAGAAAGGAACCAAAGGGAAGGAGGAGGAGGAGAGAGAAGAGAGAGAGAGAGAGAGAGAGAGAGAAGATAAGAAGAGAAGAGAAGAGAAGAGAAGAGAAGAGAAGAGAAGAGAAGAGAAGAGAAGAGAAGAGAAGAGAAGAGAAGAGAAGAGAAGAGAAGAGAAGAGAAGAGAAGAGAAGAGAAGAGAAGAGAAGAGAGATCACTCTGGAGGAATAGGCTTTAGGGTTGGGTAGATCTGGGCCCACACCTTGGCTTTCCACTTATTTACTGCTGCCTCTTGAGAAATGGTCATAAAATCATCTACTTTCCGGGGTTGATTTGAGGATTTAGTGAGCTCACAAATGTAAAGTCTTGAGTAGACAATCTGGTATCCAACAGGGACCGAGCCAAACGTCTCGATGGCTTCTACCTCCTTTCCTTTGTGAATATTCCCCGTTATTATTTAGCCCTCACTGGCAGGAAACAGTTGATGAGTGGTGAATCCTAGGACCTAAGAATAGAAAGTGACATTATAAACCATCCAGTTAAATTTCGGTATGCCGGCAGGAAGCTTGGAGGCTGGAACTGTGGAGGCAGGAACTGAAGTGGAGGCCATGAGATAATACTACTTACTGGCTTGCTCCGTCTGCTTTCTTATACATCCTAGCACCATCTGCTGAGGGTTGGCACCATGTGCAATGGGCTGGGCCCTCCAACATCAATCACTCGTCCAGAAAATGCCCCGCAGACTTGCCCACAAGTCAATCTTACGAAAGCATATTCTTAAGTTTTGTTACCTCTTCTCTGATAACTCCACCCTGTGTCAAGCTGAAATCCTCCTACCCCTTACCCCCCCAAAAAACTCTAAAAGCAAGTAGGACAAGATTCTTCCCATTTTAGGACTACTTTCCATTCTTTCTGAAGGATCTTAATTCCCATCTGGTACCATTTCCCTCCAAACCCTAGAACCTCCTCCAGCATAGCTTATTCTTTAGGTCTGTTGGTGACAACTTATTTTAGCTTAATGTGAAAATGTCACTAGCTACTCTTCAGTGCTCAGGATCCATTTGCTGGATGATGAATTCAAGCTCGACAGCTTTTCTTCTCTTCCTCGGCACTTTGCAGAGGCTGCTTCAGGTTCTTTTGGCCTTCAGAGCTTCCACGGAGAATTCATCAGGCAATTGATTCCTTCTGGAGAATGTACCAGTTTTCTTTTGCTGCTTTCAAGTTCTGCTTTTCATCTTGAGATTTCAATTTCAACAGCTTGACTCTTGTAGAACTTGGTAAAGGGAGGCCTTCCCTAGGTTTACCTTGTTCCCTTTTCCTCAGTCATTGCACGTCTGTACATGTTCAAATTCTATAATTAGTTTTTTAAATAGTTTCTCTGTTGTGTTTACTATCTTCTTAGTTTGGGGGTTCTACTTATTCACATGTTGGACCCTTTGATCTTATCTAACAGCTCTGGGAGACTTATGTCTTTGCTTAGCCTTATTTTGGGAGGAAGATAGGCCTGTTATTCATGTTGTATTTATCTTACTTATTGTCAAGTTAATGACTCATTTTTTTTCACATCTCCATTCAGCAATTGTATACATTTTCTATAGTTCAGCACTGATTTTTTCACTTGAATTTTTTTGTTGTTGCTACGTGTACGAGAGGATTTCCACCTGCTGTGTGTTTCAGGATATGATAGCAACCACATTAAAGTTCCTGTCTTCCAGCGCCTGCACTTGTTTCTTCTCAGAGAAGAGTCAATAGGTTTTCCTTGCTCTTATAAACATGTTCCATTGCTTGGTGGACTCTTGTCTTTTGATGTTGAGGAATATTGGGGTATATCCTAAACATTATGAATGTTGGGTAGTTCAGCAAGCCATGGGAATTCTGCATATTGCTATTGTTCTTTAAAGGAACTGTTTCTTTAATTGAAGCTGGCACTTACTTCTTTAGAGGGAATTCACTCCAAGTTATCTGTTGAATATTGACTGAAATCTTTGTAAGCTCTGTGTTTCCAGATCATCATCTCTGGTCTGAAGACACCATACTCACACCAGTGGAGATGGCCATCGTCTCTGGTCTGCATACATCAAAATCATACTAACCAAGATGGGCATGAAGAACTCGGAGACCCTCCCTCTGGATCTTTCCTTTTGGCAGTTGCTTCATTAATTTCAGGGTATCTTGTCCTCTGTCTCTACCTTGAAATTCCTTACTTACAGTATTTAGCCTTAAGTTATAATCTGTGGATATGGGACAGATGGGATTTGATTTACACAGACCACCATCTTGGTGAAAGGTCAACCTTCTTTGTATTCTCTAGTATCTCGATCTTATATCAGGTTAATTCTTTTTAGGAAAGCAGTATCTTTTTTATTATTTTTTATGCATTTATCATACTTACCACAGTTTTCCCTTCCTCCTCTCCTCCTGTCCCTCCTCCCACTTTCCTTCTACCCAGGCGTGTCCATCCACTCCTCCAGATTCAAAAAGGGGCAGGCCTCCCATGAAAGTCAACTAAGCAAGGCACATCAAGTTGAGGCCGGGCCAGGCGCCTCAGCTTGCATCAAGGTTGTATGAAGCAATCCAGGATGGGGATTGGGTTCCCAAAAGCCAGCTCAAGTACCAGGGACAGGTTCTGATCCCACTGCTGGGAGCCCTACAAACAGACCAAGCTACATAACTGTAGCACACATGTAGAGGTTGGTCCCCTGAAGGCTCCCTAGCTGTCCCTCCAAAGTCGGTGAGCTCCCACAAGCTCAGGTCAGTTTTCTCTGTGCATTCCCCTGTCATGACCTTGACCCCCCCCCCCAACTCATACAATCTCTATCTTCAACAGGACCCTTGGAGCTCATCCCAGTGCTGGTCTGTGGATCTGCATCTGCTTCCATTGGTTACTGGATAAAGATTCTCTGATGACGATTAGGGTAGTCATCAATCTGATTTCAGGAGAAGGCCAATTCAGGCACCCTCTCTACTATTGCTAGGAGTCTTAGCTTGGGTCATCCTTGTGGATTCCTGAGAGTTTCCCTGGCACCAGGTTTCTCCCTAACCCCCAAATGCCCACCCTTTTCAAGATATCTTTTTCATTACCTCCCCTCATCCCTCCCACCCCTAGTCTGCCCAACCCAATCCCTCATGTTCCCATTCCTTTATCCCCATGCTGTGCACCAAGTGCTCTTACCCACTATGCTGTCCCAGCAGCTTCTCTACTAGAGTCTTCTTCCTTTAACCTTAGCTGCAGAAGATGCTTCACTACCCATTATAATACTGGGAAGTGCAGTCCAGCATCACGTCTCATTACTGAGAGGAAGTAGATTATGCATGAGAACTGTTTCAAACCTGAGCTGTCTTCTTTACGAATATCACCTAATAGTTTTCTCTTCATGGATCAATATTGCCATTTCAAGCTGCCTTGTTCTATTTTTAATTTCCCAACTCAATTCGATGGGGCTTTGCTCACAGCGAGTTACTGGGTTTATGGGTCTATTTCCTCCAGCCATTCCTGATTCACTTCAAAGCAAGGGTGGGTGGTAGCTTGAATTTTTCCAATTCTGTTTCCCATGAGAGTTAGTCTATAGTTTGAGAAATACATATGAAAGAAAACTTAAATTAGTTCACATAGCCTAATCCTACGCCTGCCTTTATTTTTCTTCTTAATTGGATTTAAGAGAAACACTGGAACTTTTCAGCCCAAGGTTCTATGCCTGTTGGTTATTTACTCCCTAAAGCCACAACCATCAATGACATTATAATCATTTCCACAGTCACCAACTTGTGTGTCACCATCCGAGAAGTAATACATTTAGATGAAAAATATAGAACAGAAGATGGGCTAGTAGGAAATAACCTGGTTTTAATCACATCAATGCCATTTGTAAGAAGGCACAAAGGATAAGAAAAATTTTAAAAATAGAAATAAATGGGATTTTTTTCCTACTAGTTTTCCATTTGGCCTCAGTAGTTCTTTGAAAATGACTTGATTTTTCTATTAAGAAGACTCTTAGGAGGGTCGTATAGATGATTGCTGAGCAATTACAGAGTGGTGTCTGCTTTATCACGTTGTCAGCAACTTCAGTATCTATTGGGATTCGTGCAGTCATCATGATGTCTGTAAAGGCATAGAAAGAAACATAGGAACCTGTGGAGATGTTGAAGCAAGTGGGCCGGAAGGAAGAAGATGATGCTTTCGTTTCTTCACTGGCAGGAAGACAGTCTGGGGCTTACAATCCCGAGAACAAAGCCACCACTTGCATCTTCTTAGCAAAAGAGTACTAAGTCAGAATTGGGGTGTAGGTTTTGGAGACATAGATGTGTCAGGACCCTGTTGGACTGGAAGAGAGGTACCACACAGAAATGCACCAACAACTGTTTCAGGCATCCATCCTTATCTCCACCTCAGGGTCTGTCTCTCTCGTTCCTGTCCTGGAGAATTGGTAGAGTTTGAAAATGTGCTAGCATTTTAGGAGAGTCTTAGGAAAGAGGGCCAGGGCCCACTCTAGACTCTGAAGGGATGGTGATGGGAGAGACAGAGTGGCATGCTCCCTGAGCACATGTGCTACTAGACAGTTAACAAGCAGACATGAGTAGGCAGAGACACAGGACATTTGCCAAAAATGGAACAGAAAAGGGGGATGTGATAAAATGCAGCAGATGGAGGGGGAGTGATGGGTGCTTCGGAAAGGTGAGCAGGGAGGTCAATCCAGGTGGCAGCATTCAAGTCCAGGAAGATGCCAGGCACACAGATTTAGTCAGCGCTGTATTTTTACAACAGAAGAGGGGGGAGACCATATTTGATTGTCTTAAGGAATCACCTCAGGGTGGTTGCTCTGGGTGCAGACTAAAACCTGGAGCTCCATTTGCCATTGGATAATTTCTTGGATTTTTGAAAATGAGAAAAAAAAATTTGAAGAAGAATTCAACACATATCCAGAGGGGACATACAAACCCCAGCAAAAGCAACAACACTACATCGGAGCAAGTGACATTTAACCTGCTGTAAACAATTGTGCATTGGAGGAATTAGTCCTAAAGCAAGAAGCATCAACAGCTGAAAGCCAGGCAGTGCTGAAAGGGCAGCCGGGTGACCCAGGCAGAGCAGGCTCAGGGCTGAGTCTAGCCCCTGTTCACACTTGCAGGGGTTGCCACGCTAACAGCGAGCCTGCACAGGAAACCCTGTTTTCCCATGGATCCTACTTGCAGGGGATTCTTCTTTCCGCAGTATAGAGAGGAGGGAAGGACAACAGTAGCTCAGATTGAAGCAAGTGGGAGGACTCGGCTTCCAGACAGGGCAGGGTCACACTCAAGTTTCATGACATGTGCTGAAATATTTTAACCATGAATCTTTAGTTTAACAAAACTAGCTTAAACCATAGCTCTTTAAAGATAACAAAATGGAAGAAACACACATTCCTTTTCAACTAACAAAAGCTTGTGGTACGCAAACAATAGGTATGCTTTTGTCTTCATTTTTAATTTTGCATTTTGCATTTGATTTTAGGACTGCCCTAAGAGTAGAATTGGGAGGTGGGGAAACGCACCCGTTTGTTGTTCATGTTTTACATGGACTGAAGGGGGAGAAAAAAAAAAAAACAAAGATCTTAGCGTTAACCAAAATTTAGAACCCCACCCCCCAACCCCCCGTGAAAAAAGAAAGGAAAGAAAAAGTCTTACCATTTTAATACATTGGTGAAAACAATTCTTCACCGACAAAACTTGAGGTTTTGCTTTTGTTTTTGCTGTTGTGTTTGTTTTGTTTTTCTCTTCAACAGCCAGGGCATTCGTTAGCTTTACAGAAAATAAAGGCTACCTATTTTCATAGCTAAGCCGTATATATTCCTGTCTAATGGGTGCCACAAGCCGTAGGAAGTGAGCAGAGCAGAAGACATGTTTGTCTGTGGTTCAGCAAAGAGCAGCGGCTGGGAAGCCCCACTGTTTGCAGCTTTGGATGTAGCCAGAGCTCTGTCTGCTCCAGATGTGGAGGCTGTTCATGATGTGCTCCGAGGACAGCCTAGTGTGGTGGTTTCCCTGAAGCGACTCTTGTGACTGTGATACAGTGGCCTTGCATGAGTAACCCAGGGGCCCAGTCTGGCCTGGTGAACACATCAGGCATGTTCTGTTCCATGCCCTATGTTTAATTGTTCCAACGTATAAAGATTGGAAGAGTCGTCCTAGCTTCTGATTTCTTTCTTTCTTTCTTTCTTTCTTTCTTTCTTTCTTTCTTTCTTTCTTTCTTTCTTTCTTTTTTTTTAAATCGGAAGATTTGGCAGTTGTGGGCTTACATTGTTGTATGGTCATACTTGGCAAGAATAGTAGTGGCTGTCCTCAATAACAAGCACCTCCCACCTGGCCCTGGTCCTTCATTTAATGTTATTTTGTAAGCACTTTTGTTTGCTCCCTCTGCTGGAGCTTGGGCCGGACCAAAATAGCCTTTTTAACGCTGGCTCACAATGCTTGTTACATAAGCAGAGAAGCCTTGGCTGTGGCCAGCTGAAATGACCAAAGTTCATGTGCACATCAATTTGATGTCTGCTTTCTGAGCTGGAGACATTCTGCTTCCACGTGAAAGCCTAGGAGAGACTTTTCAAAGGCTGGAGGATGAGGATGAGCCGCTGTTGGGGGAACCAGCTTCAGCTCCAGGAGAAGGAGGCATTAAGGAGAGCTGCCATTCGCATTTCCTTCCGTGTTATTCTTCCCTTTATTAGGGACTTTTTCTGTTGTTTTCTCATGCAACCCTGGGGAGGGGGGCATTGAAAAAATATTTGGGTGGGAGCTTCATCAAAGAGCCTAGGGTTTTACTAAGAAGACCCTCCCCCTTCGCTCTCTCCCTTTCTCTCTTTCTTTCTTCTAAATATTTTAGTCAAGTGCCTGATTATATTTTAACTACATTTCCTGGTCTGAAAAAGGCTGGGCAAGTGGCCAGAGTAGAGCAGGCAATTGTCAAGAGGGGGAGTGACACATACTCTGAAGACTGTAGAGAAGATAATCCAAAAATTTGGGGAAACTAGTATTAACCCGTTATAAGAATTAGTACCAAACTACATTGCACCTGCAAGCTGTACTTGAGACTTTCTAAAGTAGCAACAATGGGACACAGTCTTCATGATAGGTTAGCTGCCTGGTTAAAAGTCAGCATGTGTGAGAGTTCATAAAGCAAGGATTCCATCAAAAGACATAGAGGCAAAGAGGTCATCATATGTAAAGATCTTAAAGTTGGGGTGTGCATAGAGGTTGGGAAACCGAGATTGTAAATAAAAAGAAGGCCATGGTGGCTGGCACCAAGAGTGGGACAAGTTAAAGGATAAAAGGAAGGCAGGACCCAAGTTATGTAGAGAAGACATCAGAGGACTTTAATGTTAAATGAATTAGATGAATTTGAGGCTCTGGACTAGGACTGGGAAACTATATCCTACAAACTACAACTGAGCCTCTGCCTTTTTATAAATAAAGCTTTATTGGAATAAAGTAATGCCCATTTATTCATGTCTTGTGCCTTTTTACTTTTGCACTACACAAAGATCATAAAGGATGGCAATAAAGCTGAAATTACCATCTGATCCTTTAAAGAAAGTGTGTCTCATTTTTTATGCTAGATTATGTGTGTTTTCATGGATTTACGAGCATCCTACTGAACTAGGCAGAATTGTCTACTATTTAGCTTTATTTTCTCAAAAGATAATTATGTTTAATTACAAGAACAAGTATTTTTGTGAAAATATAAGTTTGCTTCAAATTAGGGATTAGGCTCATCTGTATCAGGTGATAAAGTAAATTAGTTGACCAAATATTGGTTAATCACAGCTGGGGTAACCTGACACAGCATGAGGCCCATAAGCACACTTAATTATTTCAATAGTATAACATGGCCACTAAGGACCCCAATACTGCCATTCTTGTGCCTTGCTGTCCTCGTGACACAGAAGTTACTTCTTACCGTATCAGGAATGCCACAATAATCACAGATATTAACATAAACAAAATGCTAGATATGTCACAATAGCTACTCTTGCATTGGATATTTACATATTGGAAATATGTTGGATATTTCTTTCTTTAGCCTCTTGATTAGGGATGAAAAAAATCTTCATAGTTCATAGCGTCCCTCTCCTCACATGTCATTGATTAGATTGGCCAGCATTCACACCACTGTCTGGTAAGGAAAATGGATTTGCTATATTTGATTTAGGCTGACATCTACCACTTGGGATCTTGGACTCCTAACTCTGGGGACTGAATGCCTAATAGAAGTCAGAGTTCTCTCCTCAAGAGCAGCCGGAAAGATGAGGTGTTCATCATGTGACAAGAGCCTCATGTAATAGTAATGACTTCGTGTCTGTTTTGAGATACACAGAGAATAAATATGAAAGGTGGCAGCCAGCAAACTCAGAGCTGGAGTGAATCTGCCTCCCAAGATGTGGGTTATCAATAGTAGGATATGGTTGGTGTCATGGCTGTCCTTTGATTCTATTGCTCTTACAACTGGTTGAGTAATCCATTCCCACGTGCTGATAAATGCTCTCAAGGCAACATGTACAATACATTTGTCCTTCTAGTGAGTCATCTTCCAAAACAGCTGTCTACTGAACTTGAAGAAAGTACAACTGTTTGAACATGGACTTGTTTTAATTGAGTTTTGCAAGTAGGGGCTTGATTCTGTGTTCGGCTTACCTGGGGATCACAAAGCACCCATATTTATTTGTGTTCTTTACCTTGTAACTGGAAACCACCTTCTCCTCTAATGCTCTACTTCAGGGCCTATTACTTTGCTTTGCAAGGGATGTCCCACTGAGAAAAATCAGATTTGTTTTTTTGATCTTGTATGTATATCATCCATATCTAAAGGGCCTAGTGTCTGGACCTGGATGTGGTTTAAAGCCTTGTTCTCAGGAGGCTGTGTTAGTTGTTGGGTTAATAGCATTGTCTGTGGCATCTGTGAAATTCCTGCAGAAAGGAATATCCAAGGTCTGGTGAGCAAAACTCAGTAAGTATCGGATGGGGTGGACTGAATCCTGCCATACTAGACAAACTTGACGGATACCCAAGCTTTGGATTTACTTTTCTGTTTAGCAGTAATTTTTATCATGATAGGGAAGTGATTGACATCCTGTATTGTATGTTTAAAAAAAACTTTGCTCAGACTAGGTCATTTCAATTTCAAGATTGTCACTTGGGTAGGATTGACTTTTGCAAAGCATAGAGCTTAGCTTTGACTCCCTGACAGACTGTCTATGATTCCCAGTCTATGGAAATACAAGATTGCTTTGGTGTTGGTAGTTAGCCTTTGTATCCTTTTATTCTTTCCACTGTGAGAACACCATCCATGTGTTAAAGTGTGATAGCACGTTAGGAAACAAACAAATAAGACATTTACTATGCACCTTGTATGAACCAAGTGTTTAGGCTCAGTCCTTACCCTAAGACCCACAGTCTAGTGAGGCTGACTGACCTCCATGAAAGCAGCAGAGACGATAAGAGGAGACTTAAAGGGCACAGACAGTATTGTCTATGGGAAGACAGGATCCTAAAGGCCAGACGGGGCTTATAGCAAATGACTTTGAGCTAGTTCGTAAGCATCTATGCGTCTCACTTTGCTTATGTGTAAAGAGAAGATACTGTTCAGAATAGTTAGCACAGAACCACAGGGAGCGCAGAGGGAAATAATGGCTCTAGCACAACACTTGATGCATGGGTAGTGTTCAATAAGTGTAACCTACTTTTAGGTACCACAAAAAGGGCGAGCCTTGGTGGGGAACAGCATTGTGATTCTGTGTAGATGTGGCAAACAGATGCTATCACTTGTGTCTGATTCTGTGATGTTGGGAATGTTGCCTAGCTTCTCCACGTTTCAGAATCCCAATCTGTACAACTGATACCATGACCATCACACAGAGTTGGAGCAACACCCAAATGGTGTGAAAGGCAAAGCCCTTGGTGTGACTGCCGCACACCAGCTCAATACTGTCAACTTATTAATGTAACTACCGCAGAGGCTAACACAACAAAGGCAACAATCGGTCAAACCAAAAGCACTTTACAGGCGTGTGTCATTGGTTGCCATGGGCAGGGGTCAAAGCTGTTAGTTGTTGTGACTATGTCAACAATTCAGCACCTGGTTTCTAGGTAGCAGATCTGTGGCACCTTATTTGTATAGTTTGTACAGAACATTAAACTATGGAAAATTTGAAAGTTGCTGTCTCTTTGTTTCCATTGGCCAGCGCAGAGTGTGACACACCCTGGCTCTTGATTCCTTCCCTCTTAAATGACCAAACTCTCCTGCATGTTTTCCTCTTAAGTTAAAGGAAAGGACTCCAAACACACTGGTGGGAGAATCTGCTCCACAGTTAGTACAATGCCCCGAGTCACATTCCTCTATGACAGTCTAATTTTGCACAGATCCTTCTGTGCATCAGAATGAGCTGAAGGGCACAAATGACCAAGGCATGAGATGACATGAAAGTCTAATCGGCTGCATTGTTGAGACCTCACGGTTGGTCAGACGGGCAGTTTTATTTGCTCCGTTTCTGACTACCCAGTGATATTTTAGAAACAATATTCTCCTTTTCTAATAAGGGGGCATGCTTTACCTACTCTCACGTTAAGCGTTCAGCAGAATTGACCCCACTCTAGTTGCTCACTAGAATGTACCCTTGCCTAAGCCAGCCAGAGAGCTGCTTTCAATAGTCCAAGTGCCTGTATTAGGGAGGGCCAACACCTGTCACACTTGGGACTTGGGGCCTTTGTGTTTTACTTTAGAAGTCTGCAGACCTGCAGACAGCTCCATGGCACTTCCTGAGATGAGGCAGATGCGGTAGGAGGCAGAGCAGAGAGAAGGGAGAAGTTCAGTGACATCATTTAAACCTGCAAACAGTTCACAACTGGGGCTTTTCATATACGTGAACCGAGGAATTCACTTGGTTTTGTATTTATTTTTCTTTCAGAATCTAAATACGCTCAAAGAGAGTGCTGAAAACATCCCAAAAGGGGAGTAAGATGCACTTTATTGATCCACCAGTTGGTTGAATATTCTTGGCAAACCAAAGCTTGCAGAATATGGTTGGAAAACTGTCCCAAACCCCTTTGGCAGCTGGACTGGAAAATAAAAAAGAAGCGCAGAAGTAGCAAATACTCTGTTACCAATTATAGATCTGGACCTGAGGCCAGCCAGAGGCTTGACTTTGTGTCCCCGTTACTGTCCCCATAAATCCAGGCACAGACATGGCCACCCTCCTGGGGATGATGCATAGGGCAAGGCAATCCAGACTTGCTTGGGTGGCTCAAGACAGTGTCCCTGGAAAGTGATCTATACATGGAACTTTGTACCCAGAGAACAGATTGTTTTGGGGAAACGTATTCTGAGTTCCTTTGAAAATGAACAATTATCCTTAATTTTTTTTTTATTTTTAACTCGAGATCACACTTAATTCCTTCCCAGATTTTCAGAGAAAGGGGAGGGCAGAGAAACTGGCTCTAGGCTTGCATTCAGCACCCTGTATTGTCTGTTCTCAGCTATCTTACCAAGGATGAAGGCTCAGTTACTCTTTTGCTATAGGGGAATGGAGGGGCAGTCACAGCATGACGACAGCAGCAGCCCTGGGAAGTGGTTACTTGGAACTTGTGTGTATGCACTCCACACATATCGCATGCACATGACCTTGATGTATGACGTGCACGCCACATGTGTCACATGCATCATCACGCAAGATTTCCACTACAGGTGTGATTCTTATTTTGTCTAAGGTGGGAGAAACTAAGATCATGGTAGTTTCTAGTATCTTTGGAGGACTTGATTCGAAAGCCTTTACCTAGTAGTAATCTAGTTGCCTGGCATGTACCTTTACCAGACAAGAGAAAAGACCCACTGTTTCCATAATAATGGCAAAAGCAATAAAAGAAAAACCTTAAATTGTCTATCCTTAGAATATGCATATTTTAGGTAAATACCAAGACATCATATGATGTCAACTCTAGAAAGATGCAGAATAGTACTTTATTTATTTATTTTGCCTTTTAGAGGCAGAGTTTCTCTATGAAACAGCCGTAGATGTCCTGGAACTAGCTCTTGTAGACCAGGCTGGCCTTGAACTCACAGAGATCCGCCTGCCTCTGCCACCCAAGTGCTGAGATTAAAGGTATGTGCCACCACCTCCCAACTAGAATAGTACATTATTTAACCCTATTTGTTAATTGCTTTAGAAAATAGAATTTTCTTAATGGGGTATAGGAATAGGGGATTGTGAGGATTATCTAAAACCTTTCTCTGAAATTTCACTGGAGATGGATGAGCTGTCTTTTGTGTCCTCCTTGAATCTTATACAACTGACCGTAGATACCAAACAGCAAACATAGAGAAATGCTAGTGAGTCCAGTAAGATAATTAAATAAAAGACCTCTGATTATCAAAAAAGAGAGCAATTCAAACAAGATTAAGTAGTTAATGGGTTCATGGTTCTGGATTCAAGTCTTCCTGTCTTTAAACATGGGTGTGGCTTCACTGAGTCAGCTTAGGATAAATAAGAACGGCATGTGTATTTTAAATGCCATTCTTGGAATAGAGAAGGTTTTCTTTATAATCTTAGTTTCATAATTATGAAAAACCCTAAGATGTAGTGAGCTGCATGGTGTCACACCTGATGGAAATGTATAATCAACTCCCGAGATGGCTAAGGCCTGACTTATGCTATGATCACGCAATGATTATCAGCTGCCTGCGTATGCGTGAACCTATGGGCAGTGTCACCTGGCAGTTCGGGGTTGGCAGCCCATGCCTACTTAAGGGCTGGGAGNAGAGAGAGAGAGAGAGAGAGAGAGAGAGAGGTTTCCCTGAGGAGCGGAGGGAGAGAGAGGAAAGAGAGAGAGAGGAGAGAGAAAGGAGAGAGGAGAGAGAGGTCAAAGAGATAGAGAGAGAGAGGAAGGAGAGAGGGGGCGGGGGTAGAGAGGGGAAGAAAGAGAGAAAGTGAATAAAGTCCTGGAATAAACTGCAGTGAGAAGAGCTCCAGTGGTTGCATTTTTCCTTGCTGGTCGAGGGTGGACGTGACACTAAGAAAGGATGTAAACTTCATCATTGTATCTGACATACAGCCAACTACACCAAACTATCACCTTTGCTTGAAAGTTGTGGCTGATAGCAATATAATTTTTTTTATAGATCTGAAGTGACATCATTTAATGTCACTTATGGCAAACAGGTGCAAAAACCTAAATAAAGGTGGTGGGACGAAGATGTGAAAATAAACAGTGGGGTGGGCAGAGAGACAGCACATGGCTCAATCATGTTATCTGCAAGAGAAGTTACAAAAGCACTAGAGAATAAGTGGGTAAACTTGCTCTCAAAGCAGACTCCTTACTTCCTTAACAGTTCAGTAATTACTCCAAAGTGGGGTTCTGTCAACAATGTGTGCTCAGAATGGCAGGGTTATCACACTGACCCTCTCTCTTTTCCAGACTCCATTTGTTTTCATATGAAATTGGAACTCTCGGAAAGGTTTAAACTGTGACTACCATGCTGTGCAGTACAGTTTGAGACCTGAACGCACCACTGGGGAATAGCCGAAGCTTGTTGTGTTTGCTTTTGTACATCAGGAACTCATTTCTGTGTATGCATGATGACTTGGTCTCAGATGCTGTGCTGACCAGCTCTCCTTTGCAGGGAAATGTGATGAGCACATCGAGGCAAGCATTTGCAGAGGTAATTCCATGGTTAATGTTTTACTCTTGGTCCTGAGTTCTTAAGTATCTTGATCTGTTGTGTTTTCCTGCTGTTGTTTGGTCATTTGGTGTGTGCCTCCTGACCAGTGATCCTCAAATCAGCGTGGACACACAATGAAATTGGACAGTTTTATTGATAGGTCCAGCTTCATTCAAATTACAAGGATGGTTGGGATTGAGTACTTGATTTAAAAAGGTCAACACATAATTTCATAATTTGGATAAGGGGCTGTGCATACTGGGGAGTAGCAAACTAAGATCTGTGGGCTGACGCCAACATTTTCGTATTGTCTAAGTTAAGGATATTTTTACCTTTTACATTTTGGTTTCAAATTTTAAATTTTCATGGATATGTAAATCCCTGTGCATATCCATGACTTTATGACTTGACTACCCCTTCAAAAAGTTTGCTAAACATCTTACTTAAATCACCATTTTAACCTTAATGACCTGAACAACATCTGAAATAGGCATTAGGTTGAGATGGTGTTTTATTTAATTGAATGGCCCACCGTGCTCATTATTTAGTATGGGATACTGAGCACTAGATCACCTAATTTACTCTGGAATGAATGTGACTGGCTTGGCCAGCTGAGTTAAACAGAAGCCATGCAGGGGCTGCTTAGGGTCAGAGAGTCAGTGTGCTTGATTATATGTTGCTTAGTTATTTTGCCTTTATCCTTTAGTTATGGGTCTTAGGCAGCTTTCTTGCCATTGGGAGCTCGTAGAGTCAGTGTGCCTTGTTATTATCTGTTGGTGTTGAATTTTGCTACTGGAACAAACCCTTGGGTATTTGTTTCAAATGTGTAATGTTAGTCCATACCTTGGAAATTCTGAATTGGACTTGCCTATGAACAAGCTTCTAACTGATCTGTGTACACACTCAGTTTAAAGGTGCTCTTGCCAGAATCCTGCCACAATTCCTTCTTACCAGAATCCTGCTATTCTGGAGTCACCTATGCTTTCACAGTACAGTCCTCATGACTCCAGAAATGGATCTCATTGTAAACATGGCCTTAACTGACTTGCAGAGTCTTGCCATGGGGGAGATAAAATATACAACTCACATTGAGTGCTGTTAATTTGGAATGATGACATACAAAAAGTGCTTATTTTTTAAGTTTCCAGGCAATAATATCTAGATGAACATCAGTGTCCATGAATGAGATGTTTCGAATGCTTCATAGGAAGCAAACAAACAAAAACAGGATTGGAACTGAGAAGGTCACAGGAAATAATGCCATCGGGCCAACTCACCCAAGCCCTCTTGTCAAATGAATGAAGTCTCCATAATATAAGTACTTATTATTTGTTTATTAGATGACATATATTAAGTATGAGTTGTACGGACCATTTCATGTTTTATCATTAAATGTACAAAAGCATGTAGGGAAACTGTACTTCCTATCTACAGATGAGAAAAGTGAAGGTCAGGATAAAAATCAAAACAAAACGATAGCAATAACAAGAACCATACACTGCCGCTTTCAGCTCTCTGTCATCCATTACACTTGACTCTCAGCATGGTCAGAAAGAAAAGCCTCTTCTGAACACTCATTTGTATTATCTTTTTTTAAGAAAAAAAAAAGAAACAAAAATCTTCAGTTCTCGGTGATGAAGCCATAGAATCCCTTTTATCACACAATACATATAAGGTCATTAGTATTTTCTTTTAAACACAAAAATAAAAGAAAGAGCTTCTTTGGTTGGCTTTTGAGACAGGGTCTCTCTATGTAGCCCTGACTCTCATAGAACCTGCTATGTAGACTAGGCTAGCCTCAAATTAACAGAGATCTGACTGACTTTGCCTCCCCAATGCTGAGATTAAAAAAAGTATACCATCATGTCCAGCAAGAAAGACATGTTTTTTAAATACAGAGGTTATGGCTCTCTATATTACAGAGTCACAGTAATAAAACAGCAGGGAATTGGCATACAAACAGATATGGACATCAAAGGAAAAGTATAGAGGGTCCAGAAATAAACCTACTTGGTTATAAACACTCAATTTTTTGACAAAGCTGTCAAAAATATACATTGGTGAAAGGACAGTCTCTTCAACAAATGACACTCGGGAAACTGGATTTCCACGTAGAGAATGAAACTAGATCCATATCTCTCACTCTGTACAAAAAATCAACTCAAAAGTTATTCAAAGACCTGAATGCAAAGTGTGAAAATTTTCAACGAATAGAAAAAAGCATAGACAGAAAATTTCAAGATCCAGACATAGGCTAGCACTTTCTGAGCAGCAGTCCAGTGGTACAGGAAGTAATCCTAAGGGTTGCCAAATGTGAGTACATGACTTTAAAAGTCAGCCTATACAATAGGGAAAATTTGGCCAATTACACATTAGAAAGGACATTAATATCTGGGATATACGAAGAGCCACAAAAATTAAACCCCCAACCCCCAAATCATCAACTGATAAATGTGCATTAATGACTTGAATAGACAGTATTCAAAAGGAGAAATAAGAATGTGTAGTAAAAGGAGCAGCGGCCACTTCCTGCAACCCAGCTCCCAGCTGCCTGGCTAGCTAGCTTATACCCCGAAATAACAACACACAAATTGTATTCATTTAAATACTGCCTGGCCCATTAGTTCTAACCTCTTATTGGATAACTCTCACATATTGATCTAACCCATTTCTAATCATCTGTATTGCCACTTGACTGTGGCTTACCAGCATGAGTCTAACCAGCATAGGTCTCAGAGAGGAGAGCCAAGGTGTCTTTCTGACTCTGTTTTCTTTCTCCCAGCATTCTGTTCAGTCTACTCTGCTTATCTAAGCTGCTGTCCTATCAAAAGGCCAAGGCAGTTTCTTTATTAACCAATGAAAGTAACACATAGAAGACCCTCCTACATCACGAATGGACAAAAAATACTTGAAAAAGTGTTCAACATTCTGAGCCATCAGGGACATAGGTGCAAAATCAGCTTTGGGATTACATCTCACCCTAACCAGAATAAGTATCATCAAGAAGCCGTTGACAGCAAATGCTGGTGAGGATGTGGGTAAGAGGGAAGTTTTATCCACAGGTGAGGCAATGCAAGCACATCCACTATGGATGTGAGTATGGCAAGTCTTCAAGAAAACCTGTAAAAAGAGCTACCACTTAGACATACACAATGCTTTAAGATGGACACAATTCTATAATAGAGTATTTTATTAAAAGCAACTGTCAGCTTTTTAGTGTGCTTACGCTGCTGCTGATGACTGTTACTTTGTTTTGTGGGCGAACACAAACAAGAGATGTCACACAGTCAAGCTGGTTTCTGGGAAATTCTCTGGAGCTTTCAGAAGCTCTTTCAAGCCATGAGGGTGGCATTTGATGATTGACTGCTGAAGATGACACAGGGTGGAAATCTAGGGATGAAAAGAAGGGTGTTTTCCTCTGGAGAATCTCACAGAAGCAACTTATCTTGTAAACTACTAGAGAGTAGATTTAAAAAAAAAAATGGCTGTCACAACCAAGCGATGACTCATTGACGCCCAACACCAAGTGCTTTGACTCCACAGAGTAGACCCAGGAGGAGGCTTGCTCAGAAGTCTGCTAGCTAGAGACAGAATCTGTATTTCATTTTCTTATTAGAACAAAATTCTCATAGACAAATGGTACCAAAATGTCATCTGGCATCTTTCTGGCTGGCTCTGGGAAGAGTTGGTGGTTTTCACCTAGTTCCCAGAGCACATGGCTTCCCACCCCAGAACAATTGTGTGTTAGGCTACATTTTGCCAAACACATCAAATAAGCCCTGTTTAGAATACATTAACCTTAAGAGCCAAATAAATCCATCAATAGCGTGTATTTGCCACCCACCACGCTCAGTTCCTGAGGAGGGTGGAAAGTCACAATTAAAAGGGAACACATGGATTGAAGGTATAGAACATTCATAAGGGAAAATGTCAACTACCAAGTTCTAAAGCAAAAAAAGAAAAAAAAAGAATTTGGAAAATCATTTCCTGAGTTATTTCCAGAGAACATGAGCTCTGTGGGACATGACTAAGGGCTCCAGGGTCAGACAAGTTAAAGCATGGCTCCACTAAAGGGTTTCTGCACACAGGGCCTCTTGTGCTTGGGCATCAGTCATATTTTTCTATTCCTATGATGTGACACTCTAACGAAAACTAAATGCTGGGGTACAGATCATCACAGCGGGGAGGAAATGGCTTCAGGAGCTGGAGAGATCTGCTCAGAGTGTGTCCTTTGCCTGAAAGCAGACAATGATGAGTTCTTATCCTCATTGTCTTTCTCCACTCACATAGTCTAGGTCCCTGGCTTAGAGAATGGTGTCAGCCATGGTGGGTAGTATTTCTTGCCTCACTCTGATCCAGATTATCCATGACAGGCATCCCCAGAGGCCTTCCGGTCTTCCAGTTTCCCAGGTGACTCCAGTCACATCCAGGTGATGACTGAGATTCATCATCATAACTTTTAAGTTCATCAACAAGGCTCCAGTATGGCTCTTTAGCCTGACTTCAATAGACTTGGGAAATGCTGACTTCAAGTTGTTACTCAAGTCCTTGTAACTGAAGACCATGAGGTAAAGCGACTCTGTCCTGGGTCATGGAGATCCAAGATCAGGCGGTTAGCTCCTTTTCTTTGGAATTTAGTGGCTTGTAGTTGAGGTTATTACTGGGTCTGCATTCCCTAAAGCAATGTATTTGAGGGAACCACTCCTTGCTTTCACAAATGTGTTGGTTGCGTGGTCCTATATTCACAGTTCAGGAAAATGAAAAACGATTCAGTATTTAGAAGACAAGGGTTTTGGAACTGCTATCTCTCCTGTGGTTATTATTGGTAAGCTGGCATATTTTTTTTGGCAGGGGGGCAGGGGGAGAGCAGCTTCTTCTATAGCAGTCAGCTGAACACACAGTATTGACCTGCACTTCTTCTGGCCTCTGGCTAGAATTTTCATCTCATTCCAGGGGCAGTGGAATCCTCTGGAGGAGGATTTAAGAATGGTTAGGTCATGGAAATACTCAGACTGAAGCCTTTTCAAGGAAAGGAGATTTCTTTTCTCCATGGTATCTGCCTGAATACTTCACATGCATGAGATGCTAAGTCAACAGTAAATGACAGAATCATAAAATATGAGCAGAAGGAAGATTAGTAACAATCAGTACGCTGTACACAAGTAATTGACTACAAGGCACTTGAGGAGCTACTGCCTATGGTTTTGTTTTGTTTTGTTTTTGTACAATATGAAAGCTATAGTTTTAAATAAGAACACTTTTCTTCCACATTGTATATGATTTCAGAAATGGAAACATAAGCAGGTTGAAAAATAATTTGGATGCTTAATCTGCTGAGCCCAAGAGAGTGATTTGTAGTACTTAATAATGCAGTTAGAACTAATTCCATTTTCCTAATGTGGATTGCTTTTCCAGTCCCCTGGCACATACCATATTGAAGCTTTTAGATAAATATTGGCTTCCTTGGGACTGACTTGGGTTGTTACCTCATTTGAAAGATGAGAAAACTACATTAATGTGTCAGGAAATTTGTAGGGTCATTAACTTGACTCTGACCTTCAAAATAAACGTGTCAGCCTTAATTTTTAGTGGCGGTGGCTCACCTGTACCCCAAAGTTCATGGAATCCTTCTCAGAAGGCACACGGGTTATTAATCACAGTGAATGGTGACAGGGATGTGGGACTCAACCTTGAGTGATCCCCCAGAGCTGGGTCCCCTAGTGCAGTGGATGAAGATGCAAATAAAGAGAAAGGGTACTAAGAAAGGTCTTTATTTACTCTTTTGTTTCCCTTCCCTGCAGTTTCCACAGGCGGTCATAACCATTACAGCTAGAATCCGTAATGGCTCTATAACCATCCTGTAGCTTCTAAAACACTCTTGGAAATGAAAACAAATGATGCAATAAGACACACTAAACCTTTGGGAAAACTGGCCCAAAAGGATGCTGAAGCAAGCACACAAACACATGCAGGGCTATCCCCTGCCCAGAGCACGTTCCTCTTGAAGATTAGCCTAGGACCTTACACCTCAACCACCCAACTGCCACCCACAGGCCACAAGGTGCTTTATTGTCAAACCACAACCTCCCATTGTCCCTTCAAGGCTCCTGAAGCATCCTCCTAATATCTGTAAAACACACCCCATTAAGCATCACAGAAGGAATAAACACACCCCTGAAAGCAGCATTATTGAAAATAAGGGTGTTACACAGCTGCTCGCCTAGCTCTAATTAAAAGGGAAGAAACGGGGGTAGGAAATTGATTTTTCCCTTAATGTTCAATCACTTGACCTAACTAGTATATCTGTACAATTTGCGGACACCCTCATTAGAGCTACGCTAAATAGCCAAACCCAGCAGTGCCAAGCAAGACACCAACGAACAATTTTGTGTGAAGAAGGGAGCTTAATTAAAAGTGACTTAATTTCCACCCTTTGGGACTCTAGATGCTCAAGGTAGCAGGACCAGAAACATGCGTATATTTGAGATTAAAGTGAAGCTTTGGTAAAAACAAAAAAGTGGGGATTATTGGAGAATTTGGCAAATGGGTAGTAAATGAGGATTTTTTTTTAAAAAAAATTAACTGTTTTATCTGTGGTTCAGTCACCTTCCCTCCCGAAAGCATTGCCTAACCTAACAGAAACGTTTTCTTTCCTATCTTTTGGCTTGTGCCATGGTTTTCTATAAATTTACAAGAATGTTTTATACATAATAGAGATAAATTAGATTATGTCCCTACTTGGTTTGTCTAAACTGTAAATAAACTTGTTTTATTTAAAAAAAATGGACTGCTTTTGTTTTTGCATCAAAGATGCTTCCGTACAACTGAATTTATCTTATGCAGGTTACCCATTAATGCCACGCCTGCTGAGCTGGTATGTCTGTGTCCTCATAGACACACAGGCAGACAGACGCTAAGGTGGCACCAGGACTCTTACCCTCATTTTGTTCAAGCCTGTGCCATCCCCTGCTGAATGTGGATAGGACCTGAGACTTGCTTCTAATCAGTGGAAAATGGCAAAGTTACAGTATATGGCTGATTGCAATGCTGGTGGTTGTAACGCCTGTCTTGTAAGCGCATTCTCTCTTGCTGGGTTTGAAGAAGCACACTCTTATGCTTTCTCTGACTGCACAGAGGGCAGAGAACCCTGGGAGGTCCCCTGTCGCTGTCCAGTTGGAAAGTGAAGCCATACTGATGGCCCGCAAAGAGCTGATTCTGCCAACAATCTCATTAGTTTGGAACCAGATCCTGCCCTAGTGGAATGGATGATGAGGCCCCCGTCCCCAAGCCTGGTCAACATTTGATGTCAGAGGACCCAGCCAAGCCTCAGCGATTCCCTAGTGCTATGACATGAAGTGACACTAGGAAACCAAGCCACATGGATTGTGTGCAGACGAATGGCCACAGACCCTATTGACAAAGGGGAATGCTGTAGACATAGGCTTCTCTTTCACCTGTGGAAATGCATTTCACATTGCTGCTCATGAGGTCTGGAAGTATGGAGCATCGGAAGTCTAACCTAGGCAACAACTCCATAAAGGTCCCTCACATCGGCTGTCTGTCTTCCTCCTTCTGGTCTTTCTGTCCCTGATCCACAGGGGCCATGGGGCAATCAGCTAATTTAGAATT